>NC_056545.1:14243316-14544566 GCF_910596095.1 Thunnus maccoyii
TGCACATTTATAGATTCTGAATTTTTCAATGAGGGAGAAGGAGGAGATCCCACGCAGAGTATTTTTATATATTATAAAACATGTCTGGAGGTGATCTTTCAACAATTTTGACGTACTTGTGCTTTTTAACCAAAATGTATGATCATTTTCATTTAGGAAGTCATCAATAGTATATGTATAGCAGTTTAAATGAGATTTCCCTTTACTAGCTACATAGAAGGGCTGCTTACACACCTATGTGTCAGTAACTTTTCATACCTAAAAGTTAATTTTGCTTGTACTCGAATAAGATTTGGAATGCAGGAGTTTTACTTGTGAGAGTATTTTTACATTGTGTTTGTGTTACTTGTACATTGTCCACCATCGGTAACAGTCTATAAAAAAAAATCACTATGCGTTGCAGTGACCCACTGAGCATGCAGAAGTTTATCTTCTCATTGCACAATAATACATTGATCTGAGAGTCTATTGTCCTTGAAAGTCCTTCAAGAAAAGCATGGGAGGGAAGGTTATACAAAGTATTGGGAATATTCCAACTGTTCTATAAAAAGCAGTGTTGAAAAGGAGAGTGATTCTCTTTATTTAGTAATGAGGGAGCCACGGTTCAGTAACGCACATACACACAGCTGAACGACACACAGAGACCCAACCACCACCAACAGCAATCCTCCCCATAGCTCTCACATTGCATCAAGTCACAGAGTGACGGCTACATTGTCCAAGGCAAGGGGGAAAAGAGTGGTGAAACATGTTTCTCTCAGAGAGCTCCTCAGTCAGTCGGGGAACCAGCTCACCACAGCCAGGCAGAGAGCATCTACAGAAATGTATTTCTGAGGTGCCCCGATTGGTTGAGTGCACTCCACGAAAACAGGGTTCTTCAGAAGTTCTTTGTGAGCTGAATGATTTACAGAATCATTAATATTTGAACAATCATTTGAACTTTTAAACGTTTCCGCATTGCTTTTTCAAAGGCCATCAGTGCTTGTGCACACACATAAATAACAAAATACTTAACTGTGTGGTTCCCCACGGCCATGAAGTAAATAATCGACCGATCACCTTGTTTAAAGCAGCAAGTTCAAAATTCTAAGGCTCATTTGATATATTTTCATATATTTATTTTTGTATTCTACAATTACTCTCTACAAATATTTTCACCTATTTGAATTCAATTAAATTTGAAACAGTTTCATTTATTTTGCAGTTAAGAATACATTTAAATTTTAGTTGCATTCAAGATCTTCAGATGACTGAGAACACTGTAAGACTTTCTCAAGAAGTCAGTTACTTTAAGTGAGTGAGTTACTATGATGGGCATGAATATTTAATTTTTAGTTATCTAAAATGCCATACAGCAAAAAGTATTTGCATACATGCTCATGAACAATGAGATTTATTTTTGTGTACACAGAAGAATTGCATTTGATAGCTGAATGATACAACAACAATAAATATGCTGTTCGAGTATATAAAACTTTCATTGTTGAATACAATGAACATTAATAAATAAGCAGGTTATTTGATCACGTTCAGGTCTGGACCACATCAACTTCCAGTTCTATCTCACACAAGCTCCGTCCTCTACTGGACTCTATGGGTAAAACTGTCTTCCAATCATACGCACACAATCGCCCACTGAAATTTGCATGTACGTAGCTGGCCAATCAGGACGCATCTATCAGTGTCAGCACACTATATGAGCATCATCTCAGTGCTGCTCAGCTGAACAACTGTTCATGTACTAATCAACAGAGATTTCTGCACACACAGTGCCTCCAATTATTACATTACTGCCTTTATTATACATCTGCAGAGTTCTCACAAGCTCCTCCGTGTCCTTCGATTGACCAAAGTGTTTCTGTTTAAGGATCTCATGTACTTTGCAGAAGGACTTATGTCTGTATGGAGCATAAGCAATAATGTATTAGCTTTTAAACATAAACCAGGCAAAGGCTGTGCAGCAAAAATACATGCTGCTAAAATCTCCCAACATATATGTCTATTAATTACAGTTAAGTCCATAGTTTTGCTTTATGTTCTTACTTTTTCCTTGCACAAGGTTTGAGCATATGTGCACAACTATGAATAAAGGAGGATAGATCATTGTTACGTAATACTAAGAAGTATTTAACTGACCCATGTCCCATTTAATTTCAAATTATAAAACAATAAATAATTGATTACATAAAACAAATACATCAAAAAAGTAATTATCTACAGAGAGCATAATTTTTATAGCTTCTGTGGACTTTGCAATTGACGTTATTATAACGTATCACCCTTCAGTTACTATCAGATCATTTATAGTCCCAAACAAACAGGATCGTAGCTACCACTGAGGTCATGTCCTCAGTAATATTTCTGGGAATTATTTTAGACCTTAAAATTTGATACTTTTTAGGCCAAAAGTAAATAAATTAAAATATTAAGGATTTTGTATTTTGTGTAGAGGAGGCCACCACATAAGGGCAATACAATTTACAGAAAATATAACTGAAAATAATTTTTTTGATTTATTTTTTAATACTCTTTCTCTAGTCTCATGTGGGTGGGGTTCTGCTTGTGAAATCTGGGCTCAAGACCTCAGTATTTCTAAAATCCTGGCTATGTAGTATGTGTCCAAAATACAATATACTGGTGCTACTTTACAACTGCAACGCTTACATTACCTTAGTCAACCAGCTTAGCACATGAACTACAAAATTTCATCACCTCACATTTTCAGTCAGAAGCAATATATCTACAAATAATTCTGCAACACAGAACACTGAGTTAATTTGGTACTTCTGGCAGCCTTTTTCTGATGTAAATGTTTTATATCTATCTATATATCATTACATTCTGAACTGGAGCTATATGTTTGGTTGCCATATAAGGAACTAAAACATTCTAACAGTCACTTGAGTTGGTGTGCGATGGGTGTTTTACAAGTAAATAAATGACGCAACATTATGAGCTTACCAAGAGAATGGCAATTTTGACCAACATATGGTTATAACTGAAATGACAAACTACTGTATAATTTCCTATCTTTTGGCATAACACACATTTGTATTTTGTATACACTAAACTGTTTCTGGCTTTAAGTGGGATGGAGATTAAGCAAGAACAACTTTTGTTCAGCACAGTTTCATAAGTCATGTATCAAAGTTTGAAGCCGATACCATTAACGCCCTGGGAGGAGATAGCGTTTGTTCAGGGTCCAAAATTGGCGTAAAGTTGTACTTTGATAGGCTTATTGCGGACTTCCTGTTGGATTTAGGTCAGGGGTGTCAACGTATGATTTGTAGGTCTTGATGAGACGAATAATTGAGTTTTGGTTCGATCTCTCTACAACATTCCTATGGGCCATGGCGGCCATATTAGTGACATAGGTGGCGCTATAGAGCACATTTTGGCACTTTTGGGGTTAATTTTTACATTTTAACAAATTTTTCACCAGATCTGATGTGCGTGCCGAATTTGGTGAGTTTTTGAGCATGTTTAGAGGGTCAAATTTAGGGTTGAAGTGGCGTATTAATAAAGAAAGAATAAGAAAGAAAGAAACACACGAAATACAATAGGGTCTTCGCCCCTTTGGGGCTCAGGCCCTAAATATTCTACTTACAACAGAGAAGGACGTTGTCTGTTAAGATGCTCGTCCTCGATCTGTGAGCAGAAGTCAGATATGAGGATGTTAAAAGACTTGATTTCCTTCCTCTTTCTCATTATCATGAATACTTCCTCTGTCATGGTGAAACATCAAATCTCAACGGTGTGAGGATGAGAATTTTCTGCAGGGTAAGACATGTTTGTCTTGCTCAACCCTGTGTCATCAAAATTATGCAAGTTTTGGGCCCATTCACTTTAATTTCAATAAATAAATGGAAAACCTTTGATGAGTTTGTGTGTAAAAGAAATTAACTTCCTAATTTTCATCAAGTCTATTTTTAGAAAAGTAAAGACTTTTAACCCACATGACCTGGTCAAAGTTTGAGTGAAATGTGTACTGTCAGGTTTGTAGAGACAATAAGTAACTGCAGCTGGACACAGAAAAATACTCATATATTTGAATGGAGAGTGTGAGCGAACCCACACTTTTTCGGACATTTACTGTTTCCACATAGTTTTAGGTACAAACTTCATTTGAACTTTAAATGAGTCACGAGACTTTGACTTACAAATCTTGAATTTACATGTGTTTTCTATCCTTTACTGTTTGAGGCATGGCGCAATCGAAGGGCTTCTGATGTGGATCATGATTCACATATGGCTGCAGTGATTATGTTCCAATACAGCACTAAGCAGCAGCAAGCCGACATTTATTGCCAATTTGACAAATTATTTTATTGTTGTAGCAAAGCTAGCTAAAAATGAAGAGGAGTCATTTTAAACATGAGGCATAGGTTTAAAATACTTGGGACTGACCGCTAATCGGCAATAGTGAAGCCTCTTGGATGAAGGGGGAAACACCTTCAAATCTACTATCTATTCATTTTGTAATGCAAACCAAGGCAAGGGGCAAACATAGTTTTCTCTCATTAAGTGGTTCTACAAACAATTTCACATAAATAACGAACTATTTCATTGTGTTTCAACACTAGTCGTATAGAAAAAGAAATTAAAGCTGCAAGCAGCGTTGAACGGGCCCTCGCGCCTTTGCGCGCGTCAGGCCGCGGTGCAGTCGAAGGGCTTCTGTCACGGGCATGTAGATGTCTTCAGACTCGGGCTGTTTTCAGACGGTGCAAGAAGGAGATAAACATCACTTCCTTTGTCCACTATTTTGCCTGCTACTGGGGCTGCTTTGCTGCAATTTCGTAGGGGGCACTATTCAGCCAGGTGCATCACTGATAAAATATTGTCATGTAGACGTGTTCAGGCCGGGACTCTTATCAAACATGTAAAGTTAAGTACAGACTGGTGCATGTACAATAAAGTTATAGCAACTTCCTCTGTCATGGTGAAACATCAAGTCTCAACGGTAACAGAGATGAAAACACGTCTTACCTCGATGTCGGTGTGACCAAGTAGGCAGAGCCAAGCTTAAGCAGGCTGTTTTTGTAAGCTTGCATGATGACACGTCATCAGGCCATCACGACGCCCAGTAATGGAGCCACCAGTAGCACCAATCACGTCCATAAAATGGCGTTTTCTGTGACTTTCTGGAAGCTGACGAATCACAAAGTTTGTCTCCATGGCTCTGGACATCTGCTTGATTACACTTCATGTCTATCGTATGCTTAAATGTACGGTGCCACGAGTACTTGCTGGACAAAGACGTGTAACTTTAGTTGTCTGTTATCTAACATTGCATGAAGGAGTTAAATATCATTTCCTGTGTCCACTATGTGGTGCTAGAAAACACGCATTAAATAAACAGCATGTCGCTGTATATCAACTGTAGAGCACACCTTGAAAATTTCATGTGAATCGGATGATGTTTGTTACATAAGGCTGACTTGCCCACAGCTGTGTCATCAAAATTGTGCACTTTTAACCCACATGACCTGGTCAAAGTTTGATTGAAATGTGTACTGTCACAGGGCTATACAGTGCGAGTATTTCACTGGCATTTGTACCTAAAAATAGATATGTGCGAAGTGGAAAAATAATTTAGTCGCACACTGTGCGTCTGCAAATTACAACCATAAGACTATATGAAATGCTAGAGGGATTTTAAGTTGAAACGACGGATACAGAAAGTGGCGACGCTAATAAGGCTAACGGAGCGTTAGCTGCAGCATGACCGGAAGGAAGCATAACCAGTTAGCCTCCGCTCGGCTCTCAGCTAGCTCCGGCTCTCTGTTTGGATCCTACCGGACCACCGAGCCCCGGTTTGTCATTCAGGTTAAAGTGGGAAGAACCAGGAGGTCTGTCGGTCAGTTAAGTGAAATGAAGCCTGCGGAAGAAACACCGGGACCATCATGGTGAAACAGTCCATGGAGGAGTTGCTGTGTTCAGCTGCACAGATAGGAAATCCGTCGGCTGACAGGATGTACCACTCTGTTTGAAAAAACAGCCCCGGCTCTCTGTTTGGATCCAACCGGACCACCGAGCCCTGGTTTGTTATTCAGGTTAAAGTGGGAAGAACCAGGGGGTCTGTCGGTCAGTTAAGTGAAATGAAGCCTGCGGAAGAAACACCGGGACCATCATGGTGAAACAGTCCATGGAGGGGTTGCTGTGTTTGGCTGCACAGATAGTAAATCCGTCGCCTGACAGGATGTATCACTCTGTTTGAAAATACCTTTTCTTCTCATCTTTTTGGTTTATAATAGCGGTTGGCAACCAGCATATTAGGTACATTATAGTCACCCCACGCTTCGTACTGTGGACCAAAAATTAAATCCTACACATTAATCTTGTCCGTATAGTAAACTCAAAAAGACGAAAACACTGCTGCTCCACTCACTTGGCATGTTCATTAAAGTTATAATGCTGAGCCCAAAAACTCTAGTCTTCCTGAGTTCTTCCCTCATATATTGTCTTTCTTGACCATTAGTGCAATATATGATTGCAGGTGTAATAGTGTCCTCAGCCAAGTGGGAAAAATATGTGCTATATCACCATAACCAATCAGCAAAAATGAGAGTCAAAAATTAATCATGTTAAATAAACCTGATCTCAATATTGAGGAAAAATAATCGTGATTATGATTTTTGCCACAATCATGCATCCCTGAAGACAACATAAATTTTGATTTATATATATATATATACACACACACACACACACACACACAAACAGTTTAAATATGTAATGAATTGTTTTCTTTAATAAACTGTTACTTGAACACTTTTCATTGTGCTCCTGAATTTCTATGTGTGCTCCAAAATTTTTCATTTGTGAGCACATGTACTCCTTCAGAAAAAATTAAGCATTGAACACTGCTTTCAGATGTGTAGAAACAATAAATAACTGCAGCTGGACACAGAAAAATACTCATATATTTGAAGGGAGAGTGTGAGCGAACCGCTAGGTGCTCAGGCCTTAATAGAGGAAAACCTGCAGTACAGAGCTACAAAATTTAGTTATGATTTTATTTTTCTACCGCACTTTATCACTTAACAGTCACCCTCACTCCATTTTTCCCTTCCCCTCATAGGTCATCCCCACTACCGATTATACATATAAGACCTACAATTATTGTAAAATAAATTATATTGACCCCAAACTTCATACAAAGTTTGTATAAATGTACTGTATGTATATAGACCTTTCTGCTGTATCCTTCAAAAATGATCTGCATTTAACCGTGACACCCATCCCCCCACTTTCTTCCCTCCTTCTCCCTCTCAGCTGGAGAGAAGGATTTCAGAGTACTCTTCTTGTGAAATATCCTCAGAAATCCCATGACTATGGCCAAATCTTACATTAAAAATCATATTTAAGTAGGAATTTTCGTCGCAAATCCATTGATACAGGTTTCAAAGTGGTGTGACTTATAGTTTAGACGTCAGACGCCCAAGTTTGTCCATGCCCAGAGATTGCCTCCCCATTGGTTTACATTACAAGGTGCGATGTGGCACTCCTACTTTCGGGGCTTACAAAATCTAAACCATTCGAGTTATTACAAAGTTTTTAATAACTTTTGTTCAGCACAGTGTGATAAGTCATGTATCAAAGTTTGAAGCCGATACCATTAACGCCCTAGGAGGAGATAGCGTTTATTCAAGGTCCAAAATTGGCACAAAGTCATACTTTCATGGGTGAATCGTGGACTTCCTGTTGGATTTAGGTCAGGGGTGTCAGCGTATGATTTGTAGGTCTTGATGAGACAAATAATTGAGTTTTGGTTCGATCTCTCTACGACATTCCTACGGGCCGTGGCAGCCAATTTAGTGACATAGGTGGCGCTATAGAGCACATTTTGGCACTCTGGGGGATAATTTTTACATTTTATCAAATTAAATTTGGTGAGTTTTTGAGCATGTTTAGGGGGTCAAATTTAGGGTTGAAGTGGCGGATTAATAAAGAAAGAAAGAAAGAAAGAAAGAAAGAAAGAAAGAAAGAAAGAAAGAAAGAAAGAAACAGAACAGATACAAGAGGGTCTTCACCCCTTTGGGGCTTATTAAGGCCTGAGCCCCAAAGGGGCGCAGACCCTATTGTATCTGTTGTGTTTGTTTCTTTCTTATTAGGGCCTGAGCCCCAAAGGGGCGAAGACCCTATTGTATTTCATGTGTTTGTTTCTTTCTTATCATTCTTTCTTTATTAATCCGCCACTTCATCCCTAAATCTGACCCCTAAACATGCTCAAAAACTCAAAAAATTTGGAACGCACATCAGGTCTGGTGAAAAATATGATAAAATGTAAAAATGAACCCCCAGAGTGCCAAAATATGCTCTATAGCGCCACCTATGTCACTAAATTGGCTGCCACGGCCCGTAGGAATGTCGTAGAGAGATCGAACCAAAATTCAATTATTTGTGTCATCAAGACCTACAAATCATACACTGACACCCCTGACCTAAATCCAACAGGAAGTCCATGATTCACCCATGAAAGTATGACTTTGTGCCAATTTTGGACCTTGAATAAACGCTATCTCCTCCTAGGGCGTCAATGGTATCGGCTTCAAACTTTGATACATGACTTATCACACTGTGCTGAAAAAAAGTTATAAGAAACTTTGTAATAACTCTAACGGTTTAGATATGATAAGCCCTGAAAGTTGTAGTGCCACATCACACCTTACAATGTAAACCAATGGGGAGGCAATCTCTAGGCATGGACTTTGTGTCAAACAAATGGTTCTGATGTCTAAACTATGAGTCTGACCACTTTGAAACCTGTATCAATGGATTAGTGACGAAAATTCCTACATAAAACTTTGATTTTTAATGTAAGATTTGGCCAAAGTCCTGGGATTTATGAGGATATTTCACAAGAAGACTATTACAATCCTCCTCTCCAGCTGAGAGAGAGAAGGAGGGAAGAAAGTGGAGTATGGGTAAAGTCAGACCTGTCAGCCCAGGTCTGAAAACATCTACATGCCCGTGACAGAAGCCCTTGGATTGCGCCACACCCCAGTTACTTAGTGTTTCTACACATCTGACAGCAGTGTTCAATCCTTACTTTTTTTTCAAGGAGTACATGTGCTCCTAAATGAAAATAACTTAGGGGCACACATATAACTTTAGGAACACACTGAAAAATGTTCAAGTAACAGTTTCTTAAAGAAAACAATTCATTACATATATATTTACAATTTATCACATACATATTTAAACTCAGTGTGTGTGTGTGTGTGTGTGTGTGTGTGTGTGTGTGTGTGTGTGTGTGTGTGTGTAAATCAAAATTTCTGTTGTTTTTAGGGGGTTCTCGATTATGGCAAAAATCATAATCACGCTTATTTTTGTTCAATATTGAGTCAGTGGTTTTCTAGCACCATATAGTGGACTCAGGAAATGATATTTAACTCCTTCATGCAATGTTAGATAACAGTGAAAAACTAAAGTTGTCCAGCAAGTACTCGTAACAATGTACAGTTAAACGTACGCCACATAGAAGTGCAATAAAACTGGCTGAATAGCACCTGCTGCGAAATTGCAGCAAAGCAGCCCCAGCAGCTGGCAAGATAGTGGACAAAGGAAGTGATGTTTATTTCCTTCTTGCACTGTCTGAAAACAGCCCTGGTCTGAAGACATCTACATGCCCGTGACAGAACCCCTTCGACTGTGCCGTGGCCTGACATGCGCAAAGGCCCGTTCAACGCTGCTTGCGGCTTTAATTAAACAATCAGCTGGAGTGGGTGCTCTACAAATTCTAAGAGTCATTTAGCATTTTTTTTCACGTTTTTATTTCTCCATTCTGCAAGGCTTTTCACAGTACATACCAATTACAAACATCCATCTTCAGTTCAATAAACATCGAGTTAAATTTGGGTTATAAAACACTGAATTGCCACTTAGCACACAATGAGGTCACTGCTACAATTATAATGCATTTAAAGATGAGAAGTGTAAATTGTGTAAGAAGTGAAGAGAGATATAAAATAGGTAATTTCTCAGCACAAGAGATGAAAGAACTGCAATCTTCACTTTAAATGTTGTTCAACCATGATGGAATGAATCTGTTGAATCACATCATCAAAAACACAAAAAATAAAAATAAACATGATAAAAACTACCCTTCAAATGATGACTAACTATTTCAATGCTGTATGATAGGATTACAATAAATATGTCATTCAAATATATAAAATACCCTTATTAACTTATGTTAAATACAATGAAAAATAATAAATATATAGATGTATATGATAGCACTTAGATCTGGGTCACAACTTCCTTGTTTCATTTTTCTACTTGAAAAGTTGTTCTGAGTTCAGACCTGAAGACAGACACTTCATCAAGTCGCTATAGTGACTGCTATGCTGATTAAAAACAGCTAACCTGACAGGTAAGATTAAATATTTTTAAATGACTATTACATTTTGCTGGAGTTAACTGTTGTATTTTCTTGAACTGTGCTAGCTATGTATCATGCCAAGGGACTGCAGATATAAATGAGCTTGAAGATAACTCAAAGGACATCAATCTTTGTAATTGTCCTGTGTATAGATGCTCCTAGTCAAGTCAACTCAATTTTGTGTAGCCCAATATCAGAAATCACAAATTTGCCTGTGGCTTTACAGTCTGTACAGCTATACAACATCCTCTGTCCTTAGACCCTCGATTTTAATAAAGACAAGCTTCCTAAAAAAGAAAAAATCCCAGGACAGACAGACATGCAATCGACGCAGAACAGAATATATATAAGAATAAAATAAATAAAACACAATTTTAAAAAACCCAATTTCAGTAACAACTTATTTTACCCGTATGTTTGTTTTTTAAAGCATAAATAAACTTCAACATAAAATCATTCAATATCTGACAAATATCATATTCCTCAATAAATAGCTCTTTTTTTAAGACTTCTTGGAGAAATAATTAAAAAAGACCTCAAGTGGACTCAAGTTATTCACTGTCTGCCAGTTGGGTTGCAGGTCTGGGAGGTATTCATGGGCGGCTTGTTTTTTCCCCTACAAGGTTTCTGTGCTGGATGCAGGTGGTGAGATGTTTCAGAAGACTAGGAATTTGAATGGTGGTTCCTGTAGAGTTCACCCCCTTTACCTCTTTGCATTCAAACTGAAAGACAAGTGATCAGATTGGTTAAGTGCACTTTTAATGATGTTCCTCAACATTGCTGCTGCATTTGCTTTAGTATAAGATCTAAACCTAAAATGTGATGTCAGAGGGGATTCTTACATTTTGGTTATCGATAAACATCTTCAAGTTCCTCACAATCTCCTTCACGTTTTCCTCCTTTTTGTGTTTATACAGTATGTCATGCACTTTGCAGAAGAACCTCTCCTGTATGGAACATAAGCAAGAATGTATTAGCCTTTAAAAACAAGCCATAAACGTAGCTACATATGAAATTATTCAAAATGGCCATTGCTATTTTCAATACAATGTCCTCTTCAGTTACAGTGTTTTCTGGTGCCTATGTGGATACAAGACTATACGTCAATAAATACTGGTGCTACTGTCAAAGACATAACACTCTCCTCACCTCACATCTGTCATTGCCTTCAGCCAGATGAGACACATCCTCCACAAAGAGTCCCTGCATAAAATATCAGAAAAAATAATTACTTCAGGCAGCTTTCTTTCTGACAAAAATGCTTGAACAAGATAAATGCATTGTTGCAAAAATAAATGAACAAGCAACAAAACAGTTGTGAGTAATAGAAGAGGTCTTACCTTAGTGTCATTGTATTTTTGAGCCAGGTCGATTATACGATTTAGGTTATATTCATTGTGATGAGGTTTGGCAACAGCTGGATTGACCAGCAGAGCCACAGCAGATACCAGCAGAAACATCATCTTCATGATACTAGCTCGGTGGTGGTTAATCTCTGGAAGAGGCTATATCAAGAATTTCAAGAAGCTCTTGAATTGATCACTCAATTGTCAGCTTGCAGCTTGTTCTGATGTCTTAGTTGACAGCACAACATTTATACTTGCTTTGCCCACGCCTTGGCCGCGTTTTTCCCCTCATTACAAAAAAGCAAATGCAGTGAGTCTGCAGTGTGTTTGAGATAAGATGTTTGATTACACTGTGGTTGACAAGCTACTTCGTCAAAACTGAGCTATATTTCTCTGAACCGGATACTGCTTCTTGTCATAATAGTAAAGAAAGGAAAGTCAGACAGACATAAATAATAGCCTATTCACTTCACAAGTATTTTAATAACAGAAAGTTATGAGCTCACAAAGTCGTAATTTTGAACATGAAAATATAACTGTATCAACAAAGTGCATTATTATTACTTCATCTTTAAGCATAACACACCTTACTGTTGCCACTGCCTGCCATCACATGAAAGCTTTGTAAAGACTGCAGATACCAGTGCAATTCTCAAAATGATGATGTAAAAATCCATTGAAGGTCTCTTTAACACTTTAACAATTGAAGCAAGGTTTTTACAACTGAATATCTATGAACAGAACTACACATGCTTGAGTTAATTAGGTAACTGTTTCACTCAGGGTTTCATTTCTGCGTCACACTGAGGTCTGGATGCTGTTCGTGCTATAGATAAGGAACCTAACCCTTTGGTGTCAGTTTGTATATGAATATTTTTGTGTTTTCATGTCTAATCAAACAGCAGGGCCATCCTAAAACTAACCACTAAACCCAGTTGTGAACACCCAAATAACCTTTAAATAGGAGAGATCAGAAGATGTATTTGGGAAGTATTGGATTTATGGAATTCTTGTAGGCAGAAGCAATACAGTGTAGAGCACAAATTAAGTTTTAGTGACTGAACAGTGACTTTAACAAGAAACATTATCAACACAGGATGATTTCAAAGATGTTCGAGAAATTTCAAGTTTCAAGTTGGACAGAGATAAAGACAGGACAGAGGCTGCACTTTGTGTTGAGGTGATAAATTAAATCTCAGGAATATTATCCAGGTTTGGGTAAGGTTAGAATTGTAGGTAATTTTCCATTGCATCAATAGATGGGACTGACTTGAAAGTAGATTTTCTTCATGCTTCAAAAACCCAGAAATATTGTATTATCATTTATTATCAGCGGTGCAGATGCATGCAGATTCCTGTTTCTAAACAAAATGATCTGAACATGAACTTTGATGAACCCAATGAAAGCAATCTGATCTATATGCTTTCTCTGTAGCTCCAAAACAGTTTGTTAAAAGGTCAGTGGTTTGCTCAGTGGAGGTAGGAAGAGAGGGAGGTGATGCTGCACTTTGTGATCTCAGAGTTCTGGTCCTGGTTCTTACGGATGCGGTAGAAGTGTTCAATGTAGCTGGACCGCCCCAGGAGCTCCACAAAGTCCTCGTCATGGGTGATGATCAGCAGCTGGAAATTACGCTGGCGTGAGCGGCTCTTAATAATTCTGCAGAGCAAGCAAGATGAAATAGGGATGAGGAAGTACATGTTACGCAAGACAATATAAATTTCATACAAGTCACACTATAAGTCACATTAGACAGTTTTTACTGGGTAATGCAACTGGTAAAACATACAGTACATCCCAGTCTATATGTAAAATTTTTGGCATGTCAGTTAGATTTACTATAAGGAACTTTGTGTTTATTTTAGGGCCCCTGTGGACAAAAGTGGTTGTGTTTTCCCAGAATGAAGACATCATTTTGCATGAGCAACACCACCATGTGTTATCTAGCGTATGCTTTTGTTTTGGAAGTGAGTGAAAGAGTGAGCAACTTTTTTTACTACTATTTTTCTTTTTTCTTTTTTTTAAACGCAGCTGTTTGCTGGATGCATAGCAGTGAGGTAATGTATATATTCATGGCTATGTGAGATGAATCACTGTAATATGGCGATAGTGAAGATAAGTAAACTTTGTTTCAGTTACATTCATACACCTCGGTTGCATGTAAGGCTGCATTCACACCAGGTCTGGCAATGTGGCACGTTCCTATAGGGTTGCACAGAGGTGTGGGTGTATTTATTTGTGATTTAGAATGTAACCACTGTGAAACAATCAGAAAATAACATTTTATGTCTCAGGTCACTCCTTTGTTCTTGCTGCACTGCCACTTGCTCTCTTCATTCACTCTCTAGCTCCCTTGACTACCGCTGTTCTCTCTGTCTCCCTTGTGCTCTCAGCTCGCTCTCTTTTTTAAAATGAGTTTCATAACCAGTTAAAAGTTCCTTGTTGTAACTTTAAACTAACCTAACTAAGGAACAAATTATTATTTCTTATCTCTTATGGTTTTACTATAGATTTGTGCTTTTCAACTGATATGATTCTGTTAGATAGCACCTCATAACATCCCCTGCTTTTGTAATTGGCTTAAGGCAGTAAAGTTCAGACTGACAATGGCATTCTGAAAAAGCTCAGGCTCCTCATTAATTTCAACAAGACACTGGCTACAGCTGAAGAAGGCAATAATACAGAGCTGTATGGCAAAAAATTTGTTTGTAACTCAACTTTTGCCTCATCACAGTCGAATGTTAAACTGAAACACTCTAATGCTACTTAAGCACTGACACAGGCAGATTTTTCCAGACTTTCCAAAATTCTCAAAGGAGTATAATTGCAGTGTCATGGACTTCCTGGAGTATTTCATCTTCAATGGTATCTATAGCAACAGACCTTTACAATTTGTTGTTGCAGAGCTTTTATCAGTCTGATAACAGCCTTAAAGTCAAAACAACTGAAGACACGGGTGAAGATGCTTATATATTAAAAGCTAGTGTGTTGCACGTTCACTGTGTGTGTTATTGTGAGGTCCTTAATTAGACCTAACTTTGATATCTTGAGAGTAACATAATGACGGTGAAGTCAGGGTCATTATGTCAGTCAGGGACACCACAAGTATATGAGTACATTGTATGTGCTTGTGTACTGACTCTACAAGGGCATGTGCCAATGACTCAATGTTCTCTCGGTCCAGGTTGGTAGTAGGCTCATCCAGGGCCAGGATCCCACAGTTCAGACAGAAGGTCTCTGCCAGAGCCAGGCGGATGATCAGGGATGCCAGCACCTAGACACACAGTCACATTTTGAAAGATGGAATGAACGAAACAAACAAACATATGAACTCTAGATATCTAGTGTTCCAATAAAATGACCTGAACTCAAGAAACTATTGTATTAAAAGTATTACAGACATTATTTATTTATGTGCTATTTCAAATTGATGTATGGCACCCCGTGTTTTTGAACTTGCTTACATCATGATTCACTTGAAAATTTATTTATGTGATATATGTGCTAATACTTGAGAAATACCGGTAATTATTTTCTCATACCTTCTGACCGGCACTGCAGCGTCCTCTCATATCCAAAGCTGTGTCTCCTTTCACCATAACTACTCTGTAGTTGTACACCCTTCGCCTCACTCCAGCGGACGAGTTCTCATCTACGTCAGACCTGATCTCCACGTATTCGATGTCTAGAGAGGATGTAAGAAGAAGTGGGGAAGCATCATGAGAGGGAGGGATTAGAAACTATGTACGACATACAAATTATAGATTTTTCTAGAAAATGAGACCCACCTTGACCCCTGTAGGTGCTGCGCCACAGGTCTCTGATAATCTTGTTGATCTCATCCATCTTCATGCTGTGGAATTTCATGATGGTTCTAAGGAAAACAGAAAGTAAACACAGATATAAACCCAACAGTGGAATAGATACTATGTTTACCCTCCCAAAAGTCAGGAATCTTCCAGACATTGTTTTGTTGGACGTCTAACTTTATCTGATTGTCATTTCCATTTTGATGATGAATATAGTGACAAGTTTGTCTTTATAAATATCACATTATACATCAAATATAAAATTTATATTGACTTTTCTAAGTCAACCAAATTATATAGCCTGTGGATAAAGCCTTTCATTTTGAGATGTACACCTAAAAATAAAATGATATGTCACACCACATGACACAGTTTTGTGTCACTTAATGTGCCCTGGTGGGGTAGTGGAAAATGTGCAGTGAAACAGAAAATAACTGTGCGACTGTAACCAAATGTAGCCTACCTAATACTAGGTATCCCAGAGGAAGACATTTACAGAATACCACAGATCATTAAAAAGTGAACCCACATGCAACACACAGTGTGTGTCTCACAATTATGCACGCATAAACTGCACAATTCAAACTGACACAAATGTATAAGCATCATGAAGTTTTAGAAGTTTGCTGATACATGACAAAGATATATGTTGATGTCAAAGATACAACACCCGCCAACTGGAAGTTGCTTTCCTGCATACCGAGAAGCATTTTGTCTATCATCTAGCAAAATGACGAGAAACTCTAATGTGGTTTGAAAACACCAGAGTGATAACATATGACCAATGGCTCTTCATTTGCAGCCCATATATGGCTTGAATACACAAATAAAGGACTCCTTATTCATACATCTGACCTATTGTATCTTTCTTACAGAACTGCTTATGAAACAGACGGAAGTCAAGGATCAAAACTTCCTATTGGAATTAGACTTCAAAGAGACAATAATATGATGTGAATTGGTCAGAGGTTGAATACACAGATTTTGTTTGCCAATCTCCTGGCAAAAACTACATCTTGTTCACAACAGAATATTTTGAACAAATCAAAGTGCCAATCAAAGGAAGTTCATATAAATTTCTGAGAAACTGAATAGCACAACTCACTGTAGTCTACCTAGAGTAGTGAATCCTCATAAACTGAGAGTCCCTACTATAAGAAAACTAGTGAGGGAGGCTACTAGAAGGCCTACTACAAAGTAATAAGGAGCTTCAAGGTCCTATGTCTGAGTGGGAGACAACATGCACACAATCACTGCACTTTTCTTTAGACCAGTGTTAGAAAAAACCTAATTACATTCACTGTGATTAGGAGCTATATATATGTTTATGATTGGGAGGTTGCAGCATGAATCTGGGTAGGGAGAACTTCACTTCCCTCATTGCCACCACTGAGTTGCCATTGAGCAAGCCTCTAAAATTGCGTTCAGACCGACATTAGCCCTGCCTAAAGAAAACAGTTCTCTCATTCATTTAAATAAAGCCACTATTTGTCGTCCAGCAAAAAAGCTAGACCAAGCTACACATTGCAATGCAGCGTCATCCTGTAAGGTGCAGCCAATCAAATACATGCAAGTGGCACGTTTCAACTGTTAACCTAAAGATTTTTTCAGAATCAGTGTTGTGCCAGAAGATAAAATCATTATGACGGAGATAATTTTCCATATCTGTAAAATTCTGTCTCATGATTATGAAATGCTGTGAAATGTTTGGGCATCTTTAAACTCATCTGTCTGTCTGAAACAACACACCCACTGCTTTGTTGGAGGGGAGTTTCTGAAAAAGAGAGTGCTGCTGTCAGTGAAACTTCCCAGATGACGAAAGATTATCAAATCATTTTATGTCCAAAATATTTGATGAAAACAAGTAGGTGAAGACATATGAGATTGCAAATATACCAGAATCTATATTTTAACTGTAAGTGTAATATACAGTCTTAACAAAATTGAGAAAATGAACAACTGTCAAGCAATTCTAATACAATGGTCCTGAGACCCCTAGCTAAATGTTTTACTTTTGAGCGTGTCCATTGGGCATAGACACAAAATAGTTCCACATCAGGCATCAGTATTAAGTTTATGGGGACTGGGATTGAGTCAGGGAGATTAATATGCAGTGAGCTATCTGATACTGCAACCATGTTTTCAGGTTTTCTGCTGTTTACTGCAAAAAATAGATGACACTTCAATCCTTCTATTTTAACTACTTGAATGTTTTGAAAACTTGATATTGAATTATTGAAGTGTTTTTTTTTTGCACCAATATTTCAATGGTGCAGAAATTTTGTTTGTCACATCAACACCAGAGAAAGTATTTGGTTCACACACCATGGATGTTTTAAGAAGAGCTGGATATGGTGCCGCCACTCAGCCTTGCAACCAATTTTTCGCAGAGGCCACTCGCGGTATTGCAGCGAAAAATCCCCCTGCGGCCCAAAAAGCATTTTCCCCATAGACCACCATGTTAAAAGAGATGTCTGTAAAACTGTTGACAGGACACCTTGAACTGCAAACAACGTCAATTATGACTCTTTCCATTATGAATTTTTGATCCATTAAGGTTTTATATTTGTAAAACTTTCCTTGAGCCGAGAAAAGCGATTTAAAAATCTGTGATGTCATCACAATGTAAAGTCTATGGGCCAAGCGGGAACTTGTGGGCAGGGCCAGCGGGGGAAACAACACTGCCCATATTCAGTGGGCCGCATAACGGAGAAGCAAACTCGGAAGCTAGAAACTTTTTTGGGCGTATGAGCGAGCTGAGCAATTCCTATGGGACTGAATGGGTGCCATTTTTAGTCCGGTATCCAGCTCTTATAATTCATCCATGTCACACACTTACAGTGACTGCTCAACCTGCTGGTAACTTGCTTTGAACATGCATTCTGTTTCAGTATTATGTGGAATATGTGGAAAACTGTACACTAGGTATATCAAACAAAACTGAAATGTCTGAGAGTGAAATATGTCTTTTGGTTTTAAATGAAATGAACAGAGAGCTGGAAGATACTATTTATTCTTTTTTGTGGACTTATAAAGGATATGGCTGGCGATTTTCTATATTTTTCTTATTTTTTAACAAATCTCATGTGCAGAGCCAATCCAATGATTAATTGATCCTATTTACAAGTATTGTGTCTGTATCCACAGCTTGATTTGTGTAGCTCATCAATGAGCTACACAGTTGAACTAGGTGATATGTTCCTTGGCCCGGAGATTACAGTCCTGTTAGTTTGTTTAGAAACAGCTCCAAAACCTAATAACAGTGATCACATTTTTAGTCACCATCTAGCTTGTTGTGCTACATATCACAACCTCTCGACTTTGTACTACATTGTTAAGAAGAACTTCAGTACAAAAGTTAAGAGGTTTAGCGGCAAATTTTGCTGTTTCTGGGGAGTTAACAGGACAACTACAATGTTTACGTCTACATGTTATAAAATGCGATTTAAGCTTTTTGTTTGTCTGCAGATCACAGTTTTATAGGTTCACTTTGATAAGCAAACAATTAAAAAACAGACGCACTCAGATGATCAGTTTTGACTCAGTCATTCTACAGTACTTGACAGTCACTGCTTTGCCTTCAAGGTTTTGACCTATTATGCACACACGACAATTTGTTGCAAAGTGAGGGAGAGTGAGTTTCATATTGTTATTTTCCACTCCCAAATCAAAGCATCTCACCATGAAACCATTTTCTGTGTATTCAAACAGAAACTGTGACCTGGATATATAGACTGCTGGAGGACTGCTAAGGCCTGCTTGCAATCTTGATAAGGTTGCATACACAGATGCCTTAACTAACCCACACATATGGGTAAATTATGCTGCTGCTCTCACAGGGAGATGGTATCTGAGACGGTGAGCTCACACTTCCTTACAGAGGCTCACTCATTCCTTCCATGCCGCCTATGCAGGGTTTCCGCAGCCTGAGTTGACCCCTGCCAGGCCTAAGCATCAAGGATTTAAAAAAAAAAAATTATTTCAAGATGTTTTCTAAACTAAAATGTGTTATACAAGTAGCGTAGCTCCTTTAATAGCTCAATGTGTAATGAGTGTGCGGTTGAGAGAGAGTGCGTGTGTGACGGTGAGGCTGCATCGTCACACAGACGTGAGGACAAGCCAGAGGACAACCACCACTTAGAACCAGAACCGCCTGCCATCTGGAAAAAGACACACTGAAAGCAGGTTGAGCAGGCAGAGAGCGGGAGATTTTCTGCCAATAAAAAGCATAGAGACCCAAGGAGACATGAGAGCAGCTGCTCACTAACAGCTACGTGTGTTAACAGCAGAGAGCAGGAGGGAAGACAGACGTCTCACTCTACTATTCTGTGCTGCAACTCTGCTGCTGCTGCAGATGGAGCTGACACTTTCAGTTTATAATTGTAGCGTCTGTCGCCTGACTAAGTATTGATACAGCCTTAGTATTTTACAAATTAGAGTTTTTTTATTTGATGAACATGGGCGCTGATACGTGAACATGAACGAAATGGGTTTTAATTCTACAAAAAAAAGCTAAATGATGGTGGGGGCGGTGGGCAAGTAATGTGCGCGAACACCGTGTATCACCGGTAACACCTTTACACACAGTAACATGTTTTGTTCTTTTCCACTGTCGCCACGGCCCAGGCAAAACACCTCGCACTCCTGGGCTCCCCTGGCTGCAGTAACCTAAATGTGACCAGAGACAACAATCCCACTCTTCTGTGGTCCGGCTCCATCACCGCAATAGTTCCAGAGCCCGGGGCTGTTTCAGCCCAACCTGAGGATCTGTGGTTGCTCCTGGGAGCAAAGCCCAAAACAATGGCCACCTCTACTCTCTGTCATGCCCCAGTGGAGGCACAGTCTCTCAGTAGTGGGGGTAGAGTGAAGGCCCCGGTGAGCTCAACTCCACCTAAACTGATTTATAGCCTGCAAGGGTAAACTTGTTGCAAAGCGCCTGTCTCCCCGTCCTCCACCTCTGGACATCCTACTAGCCAACATGTTTAACATTTTGATTCTGCAGGAGTTTCCTCCACTAGAGGGACGCTGCTATCTTCCACCATCCCCGGTTCTCAGCGGACCAAGCTCCAGGATCCTCGGCCTGGTCCCTCTCAATAATCTGCACTTCCAGGAGCAGCAGATGTCCAGCAACGGAGGTCTCAGTGTTGGGCTCCACCTCACCACTGTCATTCTCCCAGGTGGTCAGGCATGCACACCCAGGCGTGGCATCCAACGTCAGTGCTTGTTGTTGGTATCTCTATTGTCCAGAGGTGGTGCACCAAAGATACCGCATTCATATTGACGACACTTCTGATAAATTTCATTCATATCAATTCAATTCATATCACTGAGTCTTTTAATCTCATTCACATGTAACAGGCCCTACACACATCAGAGGGCATACTCTGGACCTTGTTTTCACTCTTGGTTTAAATGTTGATCCTGTTTTTTTTCCAGAGGATCTCTTCATTTCAGATTATAATTGTGTTTTATTTGACTTGTCATTTAAGTTGGACATTTTACCTTGTCGTGAAATTAACTTTCGTATCCTACACTATCTCTAGCGGCAAAGTTTCTGCTGCCTTTTAGAACACTGATTAATTCCTTCCCTTGGATGAACGACATAATTCTCTCTTTTAAACGAACCTGTCATAGAACAGAGTGTTTATGGAAATCCACCCATCTACAAGTTCACTATCAGTATTTAAAATAACTTTTAACAGATTTTGATGACATGGTTAAGGATGCCAGAGCTACATACTTTTCTAACCTTACATCAAACAGTTGACGTAATCGCAAAATCCTGTTTGACACCATCAGTAACATTATCTCTCCTACGTCACCTGCTGTTCCAGTTTCCTCAGTTGATGAATGCAACAACTTTCTTGCCTTCTTTGTTGTTAAGATAAATGACATACAAGCAAACATATTCCTCTTCCCCCACCCCCTCCTTTTTTTGTTTGTATTGTGAAGCACTTTGTGACGTCTGCTCTTGAAAGGTGCTATATAAATAAAACTATTATTATTATTATTATTATTTATCCTCAGCTAGTGTCTCGTTCAACCTTATCCATACATCCAGGAACAATAAGAATGGTTTGCCATATGAGTTTTGATATGATTTAGATTTTCTCACATTGCATTTACGATGAAACATAACGAAAAGGAAGGTTTTTTCAAGCCCTTCATGTATTTATCATCACACTTTCTAGTATGGTATGACGAAAGAAGGTAGGAGAAAGTTGAAAGTGATGACTACTGACGTGACTTACTCCCTGTGTCGTCCACCTACACAAAAGGAAACTGAACTTCTGCGGAAACATGTAATGCCTTTACCCCATTTTTTTTTTTCACTGCTTTGCTGTACTTGCAGTGAATGAAGGTGCTTTGGATTCATTCACTATGAACAAGGTTCATTCACTTGAATGAGAAAGTGTGTCCAAACTTTTGACTGATACTGTACATATACATGTACTTGGTAAATAAAGCCTGATTCCAATTTTGATTCAGAGGAGCATGTAGTCAAATGTAGACAATCAAACTCCGCTGCACCAAATTGGCTAAATTTTCATTTTTTTATCATGACATGTAGCAGGGCCAATTATGTTCTATAAATTAAGCTTCAGGCCTGTATTTGTGGTCAACACATGATTTTAAAAATAAAACTATTTTAACATACAATTATTAAACTGTTATATTAGTGGTATACTGGACATTCAATAACATGCTAATGTAATCATGACACTCAAAAGTGGCATTGCATATATTTATAATAGTTTCATAGTTGCAGCGAACTGCACTAACATTAGCTTTACAGACTGACAGAGTGAGCTGCTTCACAGCCCAAAAACATGGAATGTCGACATTCAGAATTTTAAGGTAATTATCTTAAAGCAATGATATAATGTGTTTAAGAGAAGTTTAACTGGGACTTTCCAACAACTATGTTCACTAGTTATCTGTCATTTACATGCCTCAATTACCAAGCTGACCTGAGGTAATTACCTAGATTGTTTATGTAGAAACAGACTTGCCACTCTGTTACTCTTTTATGAAATGCAAAGAAGGCACAGACCACACACTTATTTTTTCAAACATTAAAAATGATATAGAGTGGCATTTCCTCTTCCATAAAACCATTTTGGGCAAGCATAAATAGTACAGACACTAGTATACAGTGAGCATATTAACAAGCAAATTTTGCCAATGCAACAAATTAACACTGGTCAGTAACAGATGAGTAAATCTGCAGGTAACAATTGTCAGAAAGACAATGATATCAACAGTCATCAGCTTAAACTTCTAAACTTGCTACAGCAAGTTAAGACACTCATAATGGAAATTATTAAAATCGTATCTCTTGTTGAGGCTATTACTCAATAGCCAAAAGCCACTGTGCTGTACTAGGTAACATCTTAGTTATTATTAGATAAAGCTAATATCTCAAAATTAATATCATTTGACCTGATTAATTCCAAATGCCCCAAATAAACTGCCCGGAACAAGAGCATTTACATCATCATTTTAACTCAGTTTCCCCACTATGAGGTAGCTGACTTTCTGATTAACAAGCAAAAAAGCTTTGTGGTTGATTTGGTGATCTAACTTCAAAGGACCGGATAAGGAGTGCAACGGACTGATGTCTCATAACATGAAAACTACTAGGCAAATGCTGTGCTAAAGAGAAACCAAGTCTTACCAAAGCTTAGTGCTTGTAAGCGCTTAACCCTGTTAATGAACAAATCCTATGCAGAGTGTAAGTGTCTCGCAGAGATGATAAAGTGTTGTAATATCATTCTAAATTGCAGTTAATGACATTTCCATATTTGGTATCTGAGAGTGATCCTTAAATACTTAAGATTCGAAATTGCAGCATACAGTACTGTATACACAGTATATGTAGGTAACTGGCTTTGTTTAAAAAAGTGAATTACTAATCTGTATTATTGTTCTATTTTGTTTTTCAAACAATACAATTATTCTGCAGTGTTCTCATTTGTATGCATACTTGCAATACAATGGGAAGAATGAATTTTAGAGCTGTTGATTCAAAGTAAATTAATATACGACATGCTTTTCTTTGTCTTTATTCCTTCTGCATATTTACAGTATTGTTCTTGCTTCTTCTGCACCACATTCCCACTATGGTAGGGGCACATAGTGTGGTGTGTGGAGATGCCATTTATGTGTTCATATCTGGTATTGTGATACTATGTTGCAACTCCACAGCGTGTGAGTTTAAAGGATGAAGAAAAAGTTGCAATAATAATAATATAGTGAACTACTAGTCAGCAATCCACTGACCTCATTTTGCTCGTATGCGTATGCGAGACCACTAGCTTATCTTTGATTTATTTAAATATTTTCGTTTCCTTTTTGTTTTTGGTACACAGTTAATTTTTTTCAATTGTAACTGAAACATGACGCCCAAGTTTCTAAAAACACAACAAGTTCCACTTTCATCTGGTGAATCACAATTTTTTTGATCTCTCTCACAACAAATGTTCAGTCCAACAACTTTTGACAAGTACTGGAGAAGTCTCGCAATTTATTGTGAAACTCATGGACACTATTCAAATAAGACCTACATTAGTCAAATACCACTGTAGTACAATAAAACATGTGCAGTTGGTTTATGTAATGGTTCTGATAATAAAATATTTTCTCTGCTTATCTGTAGCATACACATATAGCCTCTGTGGTTTTATCATGAAATCATTCAGATCTGTTTCAGTTCGTGTCACTATTCACATTAGCATTTCCCCTACGTTGACTGCTTTGGGGTGGCGGCAGCAGCAGGCTAGCTGGGTCTAATTTGTAAAATACTAAGTGTATTATCAATACTTAGCTGGATGACAGACACTACAATTGTAAATTAAAATGTCTGCTCTGTGACCGTCTGCAGAAGCAGCAGAGTCGCAGCACAGAGTAGCAGAGTGAGACGTCTGTCTTCCCTCCTGCGCTCTGTGGAAACACACATAGCTGTTAGCGAGCAGCTACTCTCATGTCTCCCCGGGTCTCGGTGCTTGTTTTCAACAGAAACTCTCCCGCTCCCTGCCTGCTCTCTGACGGTAGGTGGGTTACTCCCCTAGCTGCAGCCTCAGCATCACACACATGCTCTCTCTCTCTCAACCGCACGTTTGCTACACACTGCCCCACTCCTTAAAGGAGCTACACTACCAAGTGTTTACCAAGTAATGACACAGAGGTTGATTCACATTTTGGAGCAGCACTGCACCATGCATTGCACAGAGACTCCCAAACCCTATTGATTTCCAAATGAATGGATATTCGGCGTTATTTTTGGGATTAAAAAAAATATTTTTTTGGCCTGGCGGGGGTTATACTTGTACTCCAGTACAATTATAGGGGAGACACTACACGTACATATACAATACAATGAAACAATATACAATAATCTCAAGGTATTATTGTAATATTGATTCAAGGTTTATCACCTTACACTGGAACTGATTTCAGCTGGAGTTCTTAAGTATAAAAATTATGGGAGAAAACTGTCTTAGTAATTGCTTTGTGTTTGTTAGTTCAGACAACAAAACTGTTGATTATAATTCAAAACATTCAAAAACAAAGAAAAACAACACTCACCCTTACATTTATACCTATGCTCCATTGGAATCCATAATTAGTTTAACTTTAATTGAATTGAGAAATATTTTGTGGTTAATGCCTGCGATAAGTGTGTGTGTATATATTAGGGTAACACTTACTGATCAAGGGCCTTATAGTAGAGATCCAGGTCTTTAATGACCAGCTCTGTTGTCCTCATTGTGATCATCTTGTTTTTGTATCGCTCATCAGCTTTTTCATACTGGTCTTCTCGCAGCTCTTTCCTGCAAGCAATCAATTCAAAGAGCAAGTTCAATTCATGAAAAAAACAATCATATTAATATATTATATTATTAATATTAATATGAAGCAGAATTCATCAGTAATGGCAGTCAGAGGGCTGGATATGTGAAAGCAGTGAAACAATTACTTGTGTGTTTCTTGCCCAAAAACTACAGAGAAGTTCAACTATGTACTATATAAAGTTAACAATAGATCTGCATATCTCACCTGTAATGCATTATCTCCTCCTCAAAGCCTTTCTGACGACCCAATGCAATGCTGCGGTTCTTCTTCAAGTCTTCCAGTTTGCGTTCTGCCTCACGTCGCTCTCTGCACAACCACAGAAAGAAACAAAGTAAAAACACTGTGACTAACTTCTCATATTACCACTGGTGTGACCCTGATTTCACTGGAGTGTCTACCAAGATGTAAATCCAACAGTAACCTTTCTTAATCAAAGTGTGACACTGCTGAGGTAAAAAGATATTGGGACTATCTTGACCAGTTAACCTTTGTGCAGCTTGGTGCGCTTTTATCACTATTTTATATTGATTGACCTGGCAGACAATTAATAACGATGTAGTGCTCTTACTGGCGTAGCTGCAAGACTTGCATATTGCCCATGTCTTTCATAAGAGCCTCGTGTTTCACCACCACCTCCTTTAACTCCTCAACACGCTTCCTCAAGGTCAGGTTGTCCTGCAACCAGCGCTCCTGGACCTAAAAAATTAAAAAAAAGTTTAGTTCCCGCGAAGCACAACTTACCTGAATACCGTGATGTGACTAAATGGCAAAGGGAAATGTAGGTTACAAAGTAATGATAGAAGAGGAGCTGGGTAGGTGTTGTATATAAAGGCCACAAGATGAAATGCGTCAGTCTGACAAAGTTGCTTTTAAAGCTGCTACAATTCTTGCTGGAGATTTTACCCTTACATATTGCTTTCCTTTATCATGTACCTTGCAAACAGGTGAAGTTGTGCCAGAAATTAAGACTCTCCTGGGTGTTTTACTGTAAAACTGGATGGAGTATGGAATGTTCAAGTAGGACTGGGCGATATGGACCAAACAATATTTTTGACCAAATACCTCAATATCGATATTGACATAATATTGTAGGGATGACTATTGGTGCTTTCACAAAATATTTACGCAATGAGATTTTTGATAAATAATCATCAATAATGTGGATATAATGACTAAGTGAAATAAAAGAACAGCTAGAACAGTCTGGTAAGTTCAGAAATTACATCACTTTACTGTAATGCAGCCTTTAAAACCAGGAAAAGGCAACATTTATATCACATCATGATATTACGACATCCAAACTCTAAGACAAAACTTAGTCTCATATCACAATATCAATATAATATCGACATACTTTGCACTAACTAGTACAGTGTAACTGGATTGGTGGAGTAGTTAAGGCACTTTCACAATAATAAGCCATTGTTGAGATTGTTAAACTTAGAATTTACTTTTAAAAAGTGGCAGAAAACAAGACTGAAAGATAAGAATGAAGATAATAATGATTTTTACTTTTTGAGTGTCTATGTCCTGACGGATGTTTCCCATCTCCTTGTTGATCTTCTCTTTATGTTTCTCAGCCTCATGGAGCTGGGTGTTGGTTTCTTGAAGCTCAGACTCTTTTTGCTGCAAAACAATAAATAGTGTCATTGTTGTTGTTGTTTTTGAATACTTTCAAAAATGATTCATCTAACACAACTAGAGCTGAGCTTCTCTGCTGTTTCAAAGTGGATAAAGACATATTTTATTTACCTTTTTATTCCGAAGCTTTAGCTTAATAATGTCCATTACAAAATGACCAATTGAAGAGTTGGAAAAACTGATGTATCAAGTATGATAGTGGCACACATATTACCTCTTTGTATTCATCTTTGCCCTCATCCACGTATTTGGTGATGTCTCTTTCCAAGGTGGCGATTGCCTTTACTCTCTCTTTAATGGATCCGATCTGTAAGTAACAAAGTGTTAGAATAGTGACTAGATTAAGATACCCAAAGGTATCCAAAGAATGTAGCAGAAGGCATTTAGGTTTGTCAAACAGCTTTTAGTCCATCCTTACCATTTTTTGTATTGCCATCACTGTCAGAATACACTCTTAACCCTAACCTTAACTACAGTCACATTTCCTGATAATTTGACATTACATTAATTTGGTTGTTAGTTTTTTAACTATAGAGCCACAACAGTAGATTTAACTTTTTAAAATAATGTTATCTCACTGTTGAAAATTACACTATTATATCCAGTGGTTACGTGTTAAGGAAAAGCAACAGAAAAGAACAGGAAAGAGCCATCGTCACCTGTTCCAGTTCAATCAAAAGTAAACGGAGTAACGAGTAAAGAGATAAGAGAGAAAGGAGGACAAAAACTACCTAGTCCAGCTTCATGAGAGTGTAACGACAGTTTGCTGCTAAATTTGATTTTTCAGAACACAGAAAAGAGACAAAAGGGAGAATGTGTCCACCTTTTCTTGCCCTTCTTCCTGCTTCTGCCTTTTGCGCTCCACCAGCTCCTGCTTCTCCTGCTGCAGCTTCTCCAGAGCGGCAGACAAAGGGGACAGCTGTTCCTTCGCATCCTGGATGGACACAAAGTAAGAAATAGGGATGGAGAGAAAACACTGAACTGTTTTGAAGGACATAAATTGTATGTAAATAAAATGAAAATGTATCATCAAAAAGAAAATTTACAACAAATAGCATGTCTATACACAGTATCAAGACCTGAATCTCTGCAACACCTACTGGAGAAGGGGGCCAATAAATTCCACTGTGTCCCCCACACTCAAAAAAATTTCTGTGCCCTGTATATTTTTGTGTGAGCTACTGAAATTGAGGGTCTTTATAGGTTTATATCAACTTGAAAGAAGAAGCTGGCATAAACAAAAACAACAAAATGTACCCTGATGTCCCTGGTTAAGGTCTGTATCTCAGTGGTGAATTCAACACACTGCTCCTCCAGCTGCTGCTGTTTCTGCATATCACTGCTCAGCTGGAGTTTCTCTGCTCTCGTCTCATTCACAGCACTTTTCAGTATCTGAATCTGATCCTGCTGGTCCTGAATCAGTTTACGTTTCAGCTCCATCTTGCTGGAAGCTGTAAGGATACAAATGGTTACAAATAGGCAAAGAAAAAAAATACAATCTTTCAACTTCCATCTCAGTCCTGATGAGAAGTCAACAATGTACAACTGTGCAATAACTGCTAGGGACCAACAAGTGCTTATCAGTGTAGAGATTTTCCAAAGTATACCATAGTTTTTTATGTATATAGATTAATGATGGCTTTATAAAGAGATTTATAAAATGGTCCCTGCTCTCAAATGTGTTGTCACACAAAAATGTAATGAATGAGTATTGAAAATACAGTAATTGATGAAAAATTGATGAAAAATAATGTAGAGATAAAAGAAAACACGCTGGTCCCTTCAAGGCCAAACTAAAAACATTACTAAAGACCAATCAGCTGTGTGACCACTGAGTCTAGTTTGCATTGTTAGTTTCTGATTGACATTGTGGGTCTATGTGATGTGCTGTTGTGTGTAGCTTTGTATTTTGTGTTTTGTATGGTGTGTTCTGTGTGGTTTTTTTTGTTTTGTTTTTGTTTGGGGTTTTTTGGGGGGTTTTTTTTGCTTTGTACTGTTTGCTGTTGTACTGTTGTATGTTTTGATTGTGGGTGACCACGGATGCAAATTAGCTTCAAGCTAACTCCAGTGCAGTGCATCTTTAACATTCAAGACTGCACACTGTCCCAATCAATAAATCAAATCAATCACTTAATTGATTATTACCTATTTTAAGCATTTGTCAACTGTCCGAGTTTATTACTGACAAAAGCATGTTGTGGCCAAAGGTAGGAAAAACACATTCCTCAATTTCTGAACCTTTAGTCTACTAAATGGCTAAAGTACATCCACATTGTTGAGACATATCACCTATTTTTGAAGCAAGACTAATATATAAAAACTATATAGATAATGCTAAAAGCAAGGATGTCTCTGCTCTGCACTGCTCTGTCCATACATGAGTTATCACGTAAACAAAAGTCCACACTTCAGTTACGTAATGATACCTGAAACAACTCCATCTGATGAACGAAGACCATCAAAACCCTGAAATGAAGAATGTTAACATCTGTCTAGTAAGAGACAGCTAGTGAGTGGACCTTTGAGCTTAGACCATTTTCTTATAAGCTTTTATAATGTGTTTTGTGGACAATGATGCAAGTGGAGTAAAAGAAAATGTTCACTGCTTTCAATAGAAACCAACAATTCAACAAGGGTCTTACAGGTAACTGGAATCATCAGTTTTTTGGGAGAAAGTCATACTGAGATTATACATTTTCCATCCTTTTTATTATTGACCAAGATCATCTCTTCTTTTTATGTAATGTTCATCTTTACAAATGTCCCCTGTAAACCTACTGGACAAGTAGGAGTATATCTCAAACACTATTAATTTACAATAGTTGGCTTTACATCTCCTTATATTTGTCTATACATGTGTATATGTTTGTCTTTCTGTATGTGTGTATATGTTTGTGTGTCTAGAAGATTTTTTTTTTTTTACAACTTACAAATAAAACAAGTCTTATATATAACATAAGCCAATGCAAAGCTTTGAAACAAGTCCATTTTGACTTGACTATCTAAATTCTCTTTGACTTTAGAAGAGAAAATGAAAGTCAGTGTCAAAATTACAACCAACATCTCTCTTTGTAAAAGCAAAACAAAGAGATGAGCCCTATATCTCAGCAATTACAGTAAATCTGAGTAGTAAAGCAGCAGGGATGGAAAAACTACAACATATGATGCAAATTGTATAAAAACGTAGGTATGCCTGTGTGATATCATCTTACTGGTGTCTAGCTTGTGTTGAGTCTCCTGTTTCTCCTGACTGACTTGCTGGATGGTTCTGGTCAGGTCTACTCCCTGGAGTTTAGCTGCTTGCTGAGCTATTTTCCTCTCCACCTCTTTAAGGTCCATCTGGAAAGAAAAAAAATGTTTACATTAAAGTGAAGAAAGTGGTGTACAGCAATTTCCAGAATGCAGTCTCTTGTGATGTTTCTTAATGACCCAAAACTCGTGAGTGTTACGACTCAGGTGCTAATTTAATCATTTTTCCTCTCTGATGCTGCTGTTATTTGCAACTTAGATATCAAGAAAAACAGAGAAAATGAGAAGCGGTGCAGACAAGGAAAAGAAAAGAGGAGAGATTATATCTGAGGGAAGAGGGCATGGAGACAGAGAGGTTGGAAAGATTCAAAGAGAGAAAGAGTGGAAGAAAAATTAAAAGAACATAGGCAGGTACTGGCTGTGTCTTTATTGAATATCGGAGTGCACAGCATGTGAAGAGACAGAGGTGGTTAGAGAGATTGAAATAGAGAGGAGAATGGTACCAGGTGTTTGTCCATGAGAGTTATGTCCTGCAGGCAAGCCTTGGCTGTTTCCTCCTCTGACATCAGGGTACCCAGCCGAGCCTCCTGCTCTTCCACATCGCTCTTAAGCCTCTCAATTTCTCTGTTCACACTCTGCAGGCGGTTTCTCAACTCAGGCAACTCTTTTTCCTGATACTGTACAATGGACTGCCTGTGAGACAGGAAAGAGAAAAGGAATATACTTTGAGTAAAAGGTCTTTGACTCCCTGCAGTTATTCAGGTAACTGATATCTCTGAAGCTCACCTATGGATGGATGGATGAATGAATCCCCACTTACTCTCAGAATTTTAGAGTTACCCCACAAGTTTCAACACAACCTTTTAAATTATCTACAATTTTTGCTCTAAAGGTTCACTTAAAACACTTGACTAACTTTCACTTTCATATGCATCTAGCATCAAGCAAAATAAAGGCTATAAATTAAGCAAACTCATTTCTGACAATGTATCACGTTAACTTAAGATGCTTCAGTCTAAGTTGAGGGACTTTTTCTACCATGACAATAGCAGTTGGATAAGTCCCCACTAAATTGGCACATGTAAAATCCAGGATCCAGATCCAGAGCACTGAATTTCTCATAGTTTTTCTGGTTTGTTTATCAGGCTTTGAACATTGCATTATGTCAAAGAGAAAATAAATAGTTTACTTCAGCTCACCATTCCCTTGTAATACAAAGGTAATTGGATTGTCAATTAAATCAGTGTGTATTTAGTTTCTTTTGTTTTACAAGCCACTGTTATGTAATGGTGTTTTCATGCTTCCGATTTGTATGTTCATTTCTTTTGAATGAACTTTACTCACACTCGATTCATAAAATGGATGTTTGAATATCACTCATCTTGCTGAAAGGTTAGATATAAAAAGAGAGTAGCTGTTGGTTCACTACACTCTTGACTGTAGGGTTCTCCTCGGGTCATGAATGGACAGAGAAGAGAATGAAAAGATAAAATCTCATTCAAATGAGAATCTAGCTCCATCTAGTGGAGTACACGTCATAAAAGCTGCTCTCTATTTTCTTTAACAGAGAAACGGAAGGAGGGGAAGAACAAGAGGAAGTCAGTCTTATATTCAGTCAAATTAATCAGATCTGAAAGTGCCTTTGAATATTTCATATTAAATTGAATATAAAAACGAATATAAAAATCAAGTGAATACTTTTTGTTCTTCATGTTGTAAATGAATGACATCGAATCACAAGGAACATAACATTGTTGTTTCATAACTTAATGAAACAATAATTTAGACTCCACATACATGTGAATGGTGTAAATGGTGTAAAGAGACCAATTACCAAAAACACAGATTGATACTCATTTTCCAGAAAGAAGGTGAATTAAACAGGTTATGGAAAACTATGAAAATAAAGTCTGTCTGTCCAATCGGCAGTAGAAGACTTTGTTGACAGTTTTCGTTTTTAAAAGATGAATTCCATTTTTATCCTTCACATATTTTTCATGGTTATTTATTTATTTTTATAAATCAAATTCAGTATAACAATTATGTGGTACACAGCCCCAGCGAGCTGGTGAGAACTCATCCTCCTCTCTCTACATGTCATGTTGCTTGAATAAACACAGCTGAGTATCTATTTTTAGTGTGGTACGACTGGGTGACTGAATGAATACATGAGGGATTTTTTAACTGCTTTACCATTTTTAATTGTCTTGATCATTGGTAATTAATGTAACCTAGTGCAAGATGTTCTAATGGGTACATACACCAATAAAGATAATGCTCAAGCTGATGTAAAATGTATTTGTGGACAAAACAGAAGATAACCATTCCTGAACACACCTGACATGTCAGTGTGCTGTTCATCCACTGTGTGTTATGCTAGAAATTCCTTGTGGTAGTGTAGAGCTTGACACCTGTTCATCATTTTGTTGTTTTTTTTCTTGTTCATCAATTAAAATCAAGTCTGTTTAAAAAGTCCAGCAATCATTTTATCACTTTATGAAACAAAATGAATTGATAATGAAATCATTATAAAAACGACGACAGGTGGGGCAAAAAGTCTGTCATCATAGATAGGGGTATAATCAAGAGGGTGTGCTTGTTGGATTGTCAGGTTCAGAGAGTTTGATGCTGAACTGATACTGATGTTTGTAGCTGCAGCCCTATTTGAAAGTGCATTCAATTTTTTTTTTTGATAATTCTGTATACCAAAGTCCGGTACACATATTACACTATACCTGACAGGTCTAAGAGTCATCATCTCATCCCTCCTCCTCTCCTTCCTCTTTAGGTCCTGCTCAGTGTTTTTCAGTTTGTCTGGCACCAGGCGTAGTTTGGACTGCATGTCGCTGATAACTTCCTGCAGGTCAGACTCTGACGGGAACATCCGCTGGCACACAGGGCAGCAGGGCTCCCTCTCCTCTGTCAGCTGGCTGATGAACTGGGTATACACTGCTGTGGCTCCAGCTAGCATGGCTATAAAAAGAACAGGTGGAGAAGGAGAGAACTAATTTATTATATCTTCATTTATACTACTTATATCTCGAGGAGAACTACTACTAGGATTAGAGCACCCCCACTTGACATAATGTTGGTGTTGTTAGATTCACAGATCTACCAAATAGCAAGCATTGTATTGTGGGATGCTGAATAAAAAGTAACGTACATACTATGGACACAACATTTTTCTTTTTCACTGCGGGAATATTTGAGGGCACTGTATAGTGCATAAATCTCACCCTTAGAGCAATCAAATAAAATAGCAGAGGGTGAATATAGTACACTACGTAGCAAATAGGGAGTGATTTCTGACAGAGTCACCAACTTTAAAGTCAAAGTAATGAAGTAAAGAGCATAAAGAGCACAATTTAAACAGAGGCACATGGACCCCTTCAAATCAGGGCAGCAGCAACATGCAGATTCTGGATTTCTTTGGAACACGTCTCGTCATCCACTGAGTGCTTGGCCTTACTTGTCTGATTTGTCGATTTTTTTTTTCCACTCAAAATGTCATCTCAACTCTCCATAAAGCTCTTCCCCAAGTCTTCACTCATATTAGTGTTTGTTATCTTTTATTTTCTTTTATTAAGAGCTTTCACCTCTTTGTTTTGATATCTTCTCCAGATCTTCCTGCAGTTTGCCCAGGTCCTGCTCCAGATCCTGACTGCCACACACATTGAAGAACTTTTCTTCGTCACTGGTTAACTGCTGCTCCTTCTTACGCAGCTCAGAAGCAATGTGGCTTTTATTCTGCTCACTTGATGCCAGGTCCTTACTGAGAATAATGAAAACCACAACATCATACTGGTCAGTGCCACAAAAAGAGATTTTATAAGAGAGATGTAAATAAATATAAATAAATCATACAAACTTGAGTTTGGTGAGTCTGTCCCTGGTACTGTTGACCTCCTTCGACTTGGTATAGATCCAGTCCTCCAGCTCTCTTTTGTTGGGAAAGTGGCCCAGCAATGACACTAGATCCTCGCTGTGGCGAGACTTGATCTTACGTACCTGCTCCTCCTTCTCCATCTGGAGGAAGAAAAGAGTAAAGGTGAGAGGAGAGTAAACAGAGACAGAAAAGACGACAGGAGCAGGAAGAAGGGAAGAAGAAAAGCATTAAATTACCAACAACCAAAGTCACTCGCTTAGTGTTACTACCCTCTACAGAGACAGAGAGGTAGAGGAATTAAGTAATAGTAGAGTACAGTAGTTTGTATTTCTGATGTTTTGCAACAGTTTAAAAGTGCGAGAAGCACAAGTCTGAGGCCAGAAACATAAGTAATGTTCAACACTAGTTGCCTTCTAGTCAAAATAGGTTATGAATCACCTTGTCCTTTTTCAACATGTCCATCTGTGTGCGTGCAGATGTGTGTGTGTTAAGCATCGCCATCTCTTGGTCGAGCTGTCTCTGTGTGCGGTCAAGTTCAGCCTTTTCTCTCTGGAGTTCCCCAACCTCGACTTTTAGCTCCTCCACATTGGAGCTCTGCACTGCGCTCTGCAGCTCACGCTCCTGCAAAAAAAAAAAAAAAAGTAGTGCCATCAGTATACACAACCCTTAAGAATAAAAGGGAGCTGTATGTTGAATCTGTTGCTTTAACAGTACATTGTGACAGAGATTCTTAAAGTAACAAGATAAATAAAAATGATTAAAGGAAAAAGAAAATTAATAGAAATAATCCTTCTTTAATGCTCCTGGGAAGATATGCACATACTTTTGTACGAATACAAACAAGGTGTCCTTAGTACAGTATTTTATAAAACTTATCTAGCAGAAAGAGAAAGGGAGAGTGACTTAAAGAAAACAACAGACAAGCAGACACACTATTTTATACACAACTAACACAAATTCACACTACCTAAGAGAGCCTTGTCATATCCACAGTTTGTATACTCACTGCTTTTGCCAATTCATTTTCCAGCTCCTGCAGTCGGCTAGACGAACCCTCCAGCCTCTGCAGCTCTGTCCTGACGTTCCTCAGTTCTTGCTGTTTCTTTCCCTGCAGGTCTCTCTTCAGCTCCACTGTTCTCTCCAGGCCAGTCTTCTTATCTCTCATTTCATCAATGGACTGCTGCTTCTGCTGCTCCTTTTCCTGCAGGTCCGCCTGAGTAAAAAGAATAATATGAGGAGGTATAAGAACATGAATAGCACATTTATTCATGGTCTGGTCTAATTGACTGTTCCTGACAATCCTCCTGCAGGTAGAATTAAAATTTAAAAGACATGTAAACTGACACATACACTTTAGATTAAGACAACAGCATGATTAAGATGATAAGAATAATGTGAGAAATATTGCATCACAGGCAGTGCAAAATGTTTAGGTATAAAACTGCAATAAAATAATTTTGGTATGTTGGTGGGTGCAGAAGAGAGATGTATGAACAGTCTGGCCTCAGTGTGTCATCTGTAGGCCTTTCCTTTAATGATTGGAAAAAAATGACGACTTGAAAAAACAATTAGGAACCTTGTTACTGGATCTTGATCTTGAGTTCCAGCACATTGCAAAAAATATACAAATACTATTCACATAATGAAGCCACATCTCTATGCTGCAACTACCCAGTTTCCAAAACCCTTGCACATTTTAAATGTATATCTTAAATCTCTGACAATCAAATAAAATATGTGTGGTCAAAACAGATGCTTTCTTTTGTGGTACTTAATTGATTTTGAACATCTCGTCCAGTATGAGGAGGAGAAATGGTGTGACTTTGTTGTTTTACAAATAAAACAGAGGTTTTCTTACCATAACCTGACTGACTGTCTCTTTTTCCTGCTCCAGTCTCTGTGTGACATGACGATTGAAGCTCTCAAGCTGAAGAGTTGTGAAGGGCGGTCGGTCATAACCCTCCATTTCCAGGTAGGATGACAAAGCGCGAACCTGCAAGAGAGAGGAGAAGTGAGTGAAAGAGATATCTGAGCACTTCTAATGTGTATTTTTTCAAAAATATTCTTAATATGTGGTTACAGTTTTAATTTTCAACATATTGTCAACCTCTCAAAAGTGTTTTTTTCTCTGTATAAGAAACAATATTTAGTCTTTAGTAGTTACGGTACATGTCTGTGTTATGAGTTTACAGAAGTTAATTAGATTCATTTAGCAGAAACTAGATGTCATCAAAGATTTAAGTGCATCCCTATAAAACAAGTATGAGTGTGTTTAGTGATGCAGTAAAATGCCCAGTTGTTTTTTTTCCTCTTTCTCTCACCTGAGTGTCGCGGTTTTTGATGTTTTGAGTGTGGCGGTCAGCTTCCAGCTGTAGACGACCTGTGAAAAGAGTGAGATTTAAGCAGCTAAGTAGTCTTATTTAGTCTTCAGGAAATATCTCTCTTTATGTACGTGTCTGTCCACATGTCCATCTCTCAATCTCTATGGTTTTTTCTGTCAATAATGTGTGCTATTAAAAGAAAAAAGTAAGACTAAAAACCTGATTAATTAAATGGTGTGAGTGTACCTTGCTCTACCAGGAGATCAGCCTTGACTCTGTTGAGTCTCTGACATTCCCGGCCAGCTCTCTCTTGCTCCCTCTGGCAGTCTGTCAGCCTCCGCTCCTTCTCCCTCACCGTCTTCTGGTGGTTCTGGTACGTCTCCTGCAGCTGCTCGTCTGAGCCCTGGAACACCTGCCGCAGATACAGTTCACTGGCTTAGTGTGGCTCTGAAGCTCACTGAGTACATATTTACAAACTGTCAGGGTCAGAGGTTTGACTCCACAGGGGCCATCCGTGATAAAAATATATGCACTTATGGATCTGGTTAAAAACATATCATACACTTACTTCAGGTGTACATGTGCAAGTGTTACATGATTACTACATTAAGTTTGAAGAATTTGTGCACCTTAAATAAACAAACAAGATCACTGGCCACAAAACTGACAGCTTCTATAAATTTTATTTCACAGGAAATGTGTTTAATTGCTTTACAGCACAAAACAAACACCTTGTGGTGATCTTCCATTCTTATTTGAATTGTTTCATGTTTTACAACTACTTTTGAAACAGAAAGCCATGTTGTTTGTGGCAACTGTGGTCTTAATTTTGACAAACACAAAATGTTTATTCTTCCATTCAGTGACACTTTCACTTCCCCACAACAACAAACACTCTTCAAAACACACGTGAATATGGATGAGAAGTACCAAACAAAAGGAAGGAAGACGTTCTTGGCAGAGAGCAGACACATCAAACTGTTGTCAAAGACATTCATATCATTACAGGCCAGTAATGAACTGGCTTGTCATTACAGAATTACAACAGCCTCATTCACCATCTTCAGTCTTTTTATTAGTTCCCCATTTAGGATAATGACACTTCTTACAGAGTGGACTCTGGAGTACTATTAAGCAGGTGTTAGAAAAACAAACTTGCTGCAATTACCTCTTTTAAACCTAATCTTCATTCATGCATTTCATTTTCCCTCTCATTCTTTTTATCCATCCTTAATTATCTCAAACCTCTTGTCATATTTCCCAAAACATTTTAGCCTCCACAATCAGTGGAGGGTGAGCAGTGATTTTGATGCTGAAACCAGTGTTCCCTCCTACATGCATCTGTTTTTCCATTCAAAGTCTCCATCAAAGCTCTCCATTAAATGATTTCTTTTCAATTTTTCCATCATAAAAATTAAAAACTGATATTTGTTAGCATATGTACATATTGTTCCTTGTTACCTGTTCCATGGTTTCCTCCAGCTCCTTGTTGTCCTCCTCCATCTGTTTCTTCCTGCTGTCTAAAGCTTTGATGTCGTTGTCCAGCTTCATCACCTTCCCCAGTTTAAAGTCAATATCTGTCAGTCGGTTCTGAAAAAGAAATTGATTAACATGACAGTTGTACTACAGACCTTTCAATTAACTTTCATAAATATCAAATATCTAAAATGTTTGTTTGGTCAAATACACTATGTTTGATGATTACAGCTGTAAGATGAAAAGAAAACACAAACACACAATCATTAACCCACCTCAAGTGGATCAATCTGGTTCTCTATCTGCTGGACGTTGTCTTTAGAGGCCATCAGCTGAGCCTCCTTTGTGGCCACGGTGTCTCTAATCTGCTGGGCTTTCTCCTTGTTCTGCTTCAAGTAGCGCAGCTCCACCTGACACTCTTTGACTGTCTGGCCCTGTTTGAGACGCAGCTGTCGCATCGTGTCCAAAGCTTTGATATACCTGAGAGAAAGAGATCGTGATACAGAATCCTTCTAATGGAGATATACGAAAAAAAACACAAACATGTAAGAATGAGTTGGCTTTACTTGGTTGCAGCGAAGATGGAGTCAAACTTCTCTTTGAGTGCTTTACCCTCGCAAAGCGGCCAGTTAGACTCTTCTTGGTGACAGAAGATGACATTATTCAGCACAGGCTTTGACACACCCAGTGCAGAAATCATCTCCCGGTCCAGTTCACCACACTTGGACGACAAGCTTCTTTCCTTCTCACCGTCTCTGGATGAATGACAATGGAGGTCACACATAAAGAAAGGGGCTATGTAACATTAATATCAATTAAGAAAAATCAATTTTTTTTTAGGTCAAGAAACTTCAGACTTTGGGCTTACTTTAATCTGGTGATGACCTGCTCTAAACTTTTGAAGGAGTAGTTCTTTGCTTTCTGAGTGCAGGACATGGAGCGCTGGATGGTCACTTTCTCTCCTTTGACGTCGGTGAATAAGAGTCGAATCTGTGCTCGCACGTCCGTCTCATGGGCATCCTGGAATCACACAGCATGACTTTTAAGTTAACATAGATCGCCTGGATACATCTCACATAAGATCAGACAGGATTGTAGAAGATGAATTTGGCAGATAAAGATGTCTAGCACAGGTATAGAGGAGTTAGGAGTCAACTAACTTTTAATGCCCAATGCACCACTGACTGAGTAAAATAACCTATCCTGCTTATTATAGAAGAATTTAAATTGTAAAGTAGTCAAGAAGAATGACATCCTATGGAAAATTGCTCTAAAAATGTATAAATTCAGCTACTGAAACTCATTCAGTGCCAACCCTGATACAACAGAGTGAGCTCACCTTTGGATCATGAACAAATGCACCTCCTTTAGATCCAGGGGGAAGCTCTCCTGATGTTGCATACTTAAGGCACTCAATTATAGTCTGAAAACAAAAATAAAAAGGAGTCACAATGCACAAGAATCAAAACATGAGAGTTGCATTCATCATTCAGTAATATTCTACCAAACTTTTGCAGTGGCCACTTGCAAAATATGAAAAAAAGAGGACAGATCATCAGACCAGCTAGCCTAATTCCAATGAACTGATCTCTGAATGATCTCAAAGGCATACTGTCAGCTGTCTTGTTCCTTCTCGAGAGGTCACGCTTTACTGTCAACCTTTACTCTCATTCAAAAGTTCTCATACCGTTTTCCCCGCTCCATTGGGTCCAACCAGCACAGTCAGAGGAGTAAAAAAAGAGATGACTTGTTTGTCTTTGTCCTCGACCCCAAAGCTCCTCACCCCTAAGATGCTCATCTTGTCTATTTTTGACATTTTTGCTTTCTGAAAGAAAAACAGAAAAAAGGAAGACACTGAACTTTAATCAGCAGCAGCAATGAAAACAAGATGGACCATGCCAAGTATTTCGCTGAGATTAGCTGAAGAACATATAGCAGTGGAGCATTGCTGACTTCTAATGAGCAATACCACCTTAAAATTCTGCTGCAGCCACATAGACAAACAGGTTTGTCGCGGTTACCAGAAATATCAGTTAATCTGCTGACTGCAGATTATGGGTTTTGAAGTTGTTGTTTGTTTGCACATTATATCTCCTAATTTACACTGACAACTCTTTTAGCAAAAAATGCCTTTACAAAAGAATCTTTATATTGTTAAAAGGTACTTGACTGAAAAAGTGAACGCAATTTTCCTCTTTTTTTTTGAGCGGCTGTATTTCAATCAAAGAACAGTAGGGGACACCAATTGATCTGCAGACAATTCTGACACGTTTTTCACCAAGCAATTGATAGTACAACTCATTTGTATGTAAGAACTCCACAGTATGAACAATCTCAGTCAACAGTTAAACTCATCCCAATTTACTCTGTACATCTTTGTTAGTTCTGTATGTGATCTGTATGAGTTTCATCTTTAATCAAAAGCATTGGACACAGCCAGGGCAGTTGGGCAACACATGTTGTTTATCCTGTACATTTTGAATGAATGGCAGTCTAACATTCACTTGGTATAATCCATTGACTTCAGTACATTATTTGTACAGTGATGCATCTGCTAAAAAGCCATTATTATGTCTGACAACTCAGCACAGCAGGCAGTTGAGTTTGCTTTGATATTACTTATAGGATACCTGTGGTTCCCAAAATGGGACCTAAGTACTCCCACTGAGTGTGTCCAAGGGATACCAAGCAAAATTACTATTTCTTTTTACTATTACAATATTAATTTAATTCTTATTGGTAAGAGGTTTCACTTTCTCTGCTCCTATCTCTTAAAACACAGTCCAAACATTTGTCAAGTCCTGTAGTAAAAGACACTGAATGTAGCTGAAACAGGCCCAGTGTCTGTGAACAGGGTCTTGACATGAAACGGTTTAGGAATAACTGGGTGAAAAATGTTACTATTAAATTACTTTGTGTTTTGTTTATCATCAGTTAAGACTATATCACCTCTAATCCACATATGACCTATGGTTTTGTTATAAACAGGATTAAAGTAGGACTGCAACTAATAATTATTTTCATTATCAATTAATCTGTCAGTTATTTTCTCTATAAATCAATTAACTGTTTGGTCTATAACATGTCAGAAAATGGTGAAAAATGTTGATTACAGTTACACTGAGCCCAAGTTGACATCCTCAAATGTCTTGTTTTGTCCCGTCCAACCAAAACCCAAATATATTCAGTTTAATGCCACTGAATACTAAAGAAACCAGAAAATGTTTACATTTGAGAAGCTGGAATTAGAGAATTTGGATATTTTTTCTTAAAAAATGGCACAAAACGATTAACTGATTATCAAAATAGTTGTCGATTAATTTAAGAGTTGGCAACTAATTGATTAATCCACTAATTGTTGCGGCTCTAGATTCAAGTACAGGAACAATCAAAATAAGTGTCCCCTGCGCAGTTTCAATCAGTTAACAAAGATCAATAGGCTTGTTTGAGATGAACTGGGCCTCGACTTGAAAGTGAACGGGATCAGGCGGCAGCAGCAGGGGGGCAATGACAAAGAGCTGCAGTCAAGTTGGACAGTTTCCAGCAGCCTTCAAAGAATATACAGGAAGTCACAGAAATATTTACATCTGATTTAATAAAATGTTATCAAATCAATCTAATCAAGCTTGTAGTAACTTTACTCACTAAACATCTTCTTAATTATGTTCTGTATGATTAGAGTACAGCCCATTAAAATTACCTAGTACCTTGTAATAATCAAAACAGCATTTATTCTGTAATCTCCAATATTAGAAATTTAACCACTGCAGCGAGTGGATCACTACTTGGAAGTCAACATGTCGACCACCAGCTGCCGTCAGATGAATCAAACTCATTCACATCTCATTCCTGAAATAAAGAAATTCAAATAAAACAAAATGACTATTTTTTCTATGTAATTTATCTTGTCTTGAGTTTTTGCGAGAGGTCTTTGTATAACCTTTTAGCTTCCTACCTCTCCTGCACAAATCTTTATTTATTTTAAATGAATGAATAGCTGAGTATATGCAGGTAAAAGTTTGTTTCGTGCCTATATGTCTTTGTGTGCATACTGTATAAAAAGTATTTTGTAATGCACAAACAAATAAATAAAATAAAACACAAATCAAACCCACTCAAAATGCAGGAGGGGAGGAAAAACAGAAATAGACATATCTTTTAGCCAATCGGTTAAGTATTCAGACTGTCAGAGCTGCACATATGTACAGATGAGAATCTTCATGTCACATTTTAAACTTAAAATTCATGTACAATAATTAACACTTACTTAATAATTTCTACATAGTGATAGCTGGAAGAAAAACTTTTTACCATTTGATTATAGATCTATAGCAGCATCTGTCTGTCACAGAATAAATAAACACAAATAGACAACTTAAATCTGTTATTTACTGAAAGAACACAATCGACATAAAGGAGCAACAAAAACAGCTGTAGCCTGCAGAATATGTCTTAATAAAATGTTGATTATTTAGTTTGTGAAAGTCTGTCGTCCCTTTCAGGCTCAGGATGATTTTATAGGAGACATGCAGCTGTCTGGCATCATATTTTTCTGAAGGAGCTGAGATATAGGCCTACTGAAACCAAAAAGAAGAAAGGAGAACCCTTTGGCTTATGAAGAACAATAATAAAGTTAGAAGAGTGTTTTTGTGATTGATTCATGATTTGGTAATTTTTATTTTATGAATAAATATGATCAGCTGCTGTTGGTGCCATCATTCCTGTTCCACAGGTAGTTTTCTGCTAATCTACTGTATTACAACAACAGTTAGCTGACCAATCAATAAACACATTTGATCAAAGGGGTGTAAAAAACTTCCGCGTAGGATACACCTGGGGTTCCTAACTCCTAAAAGCACCCCTTCTGTCTCTCCATGCATCCTGGGTGGGAGGGACTAAGATCCAAGGAAAGGACGCAAGTGAGGGAAACATGAATGCAATTTAAGGGACTTGGGATGTAAGTTAGACACAAGACCCAAGTCAGACACAATTCTAACCAGTGTTACACCATATTTGGTGACTCATCACACTCTGTAACCTGCAGTGTTGGAAGAAGTACTTAGATCCTTTACTTAAGTAAAACTATAAATACCACAATGTAAAAATATTCCATTACAAGTAAAAGTCCTGCACTTAAAATCCTACTTAAAATACTAAAGTAAATACTAATTTTGCAGAAAATGTGTCTGAATTTCTGCAAAATTAGTATTTACTTTAGTACTTTTAAGTAAATTTAGCTGGTAATACTTACTTAATAATACTAATACTATACTTTTACTTGAGCATGATTTTAAATGCAGTATTACTACTTGTAATGGAGTATTTTTTACATTGTAGTATTGATAGTTTTACTTGAGTAAAGGATCTGAGTACTTCTTATACTGCAGGTCACACAATCTGATGGGTCACCAAATACACTGTAACACCCCCAGTTTCCAAAACTTCATTGTAAATTAAAACATAAACACCGAAATAGTCTGTATTACCACGTGGATACGGTATTCAGAGGTAGCTGTTCATGCAAGTTAACAGTCGTTAATTTTCCAATGTTAATGAGTTGAATGTGAGAGAAGCTAAAGTTACTCACATTAAAGTCAGCATGCTAGCTAACAACGTAAGTTTGGCTATCCTGCTACGTACCAGCTAACAAACACACTGTTCAAGAGAGTGCACCTCTATGGAGTAAAACAAGAATGACTTTCGTTAATAGCAGTATTCTACAGTCGTATTTATGCTAAGAATTCAACTCACAGCAGAGTGTTGTTACAGTTGTGCAGCTCAGATGTGAAAGTACAGTTTTCGCGCTGTAGGGGATGTGACAATATGTGACGTACAAACGACGACTCCTGACTTCCGGGATTAGGAGCGTGGACATAGAACGTGAACGTATAGAACGGTCATCCCCACCAAATCACATTTACAGCAACTAATCAACTCTGCTATTAATTCCTTTTCTATGACAAAAGGTCAGCCGAGCTCAATCTTTCTCTGTGATGCCTGGTAAACTCCAACCAGAGGTAACCTTTCCTTTTTTTCAGTTCTTTTCATCTATTTTATGAAAGGATAGGTTTACAGTTCTTTAAATGTGTCTTAAAACAACAGTCAGGTGCCCAAATGAGCACTGAAAGAGGTTTTGCTCGCTGTAATCATTCCTCCTGTTCATACTGGCTGTTAATATCCCCTTCAAATGTGCTTTCAATGTAACTGATGTGGGCCAAAATCCAGTCTGTTCACACAATCATTTTGTGCAAAAATGTATTTTAAAAAGTTTATCTGAATTTTATATGTGACATTGAAAGATATCTACTTGATTTGACTAATTTGGATGAAGCTTAATATTCACTTCAGACAAACTTTTAAATGCATTTTTGCACAGAGGGAGGCGTTTGGAATTTGATCCCCATCACTTACATTGTAGGCGCATTATGAAGGGATCTTCTAATGATCAGTATGGACAGGAAGAATGATTACAGCAAGAAAAACCTATTTCAATGTTCATTTGGGCACTTGACTGTTGTTTCAAGACAGACTTTAAAATTGTGAACCCGTCCTTTAAGGCTGTTTTATTTCCATTTAGACTATGCTCTTTAAATATACTAATATAACTATATCTAAATATTATCTGCATTTGGATCCTTTTTTGAAAAATTTCTGCTTCTTCATCCCCAAAATAAATCCTAAAACAGCTGGGAACTGTAGTTTCAGAAAATGTTACTAAAACATGAGTAAAGACTATAGTGCATTTTGTTGGGGACTATTTTCAGCAGTGTATTTTCAATACACATTCAGTGCTCCAGGGATTATTTATGGCAGCAGGATGGTGTGCAGCATATGGGATATATTCAAACTACAGTGTCCATGCCCATTACTACTAAGAAACATGTCACTTAGTGCGACAGTGTAGCTCATTAATTTGAGTTTAATAGTTTTTGGACTACAATGGAGCTCTATGGCACAGATGAATGAGCCATGTCAGGCTTTGGCTACATGAGCAATACTATACTTAGTGTTGGTTTTGTTATTTTCATGGGCTTTGTTGACAATAGGAAAAAATATAGAATGCCATCAGCCTTATCATTTAAGGATTACAAAGCAATTGTAACTTTTCTAGTCTTGGTATGCTTGATCTTTTAGTGCATAGTTGCTTAAAAGTTTAAGTAAGGCACCATCTTAGTTTTGAATGCCACAAAACAAATTAGTGCTTGTGCTTGAACTATATCTAGGTAGGTTTGTCTGTTTTGAATTTGACACATTCAGTTTTCATTCTTGTAAAATCTTATCATTATTATATGCTCTTGACAATCTCAATTCAAAACATTTGCCACAAGAGGACAGTGTTTCCCTGTGGAGAAGTCATTGCTGCCAAACCTCACTGCCAAACCTCATGAATCACACCATAGTGTTCTTCTCCTCTCCTCATATTGCTTGTCTGTTGTTGGAGTATTGCTGTGACAGTTCCTGTGAGGCTGTTGGCCATTTCAGTATTTCATTTATTATAAGCCAGTTAGATGCAGATGAGATGCCTTGTCAGAGCAGTAAAGAGAATATGTTTAATTAATACACATTTCAAGAATTTACATAACAAATTACAATAAATTGCAAGCACAAATGTAAAAACAGTACGATACATACTGGTATAATTTGGTCTGTAAACATTTACATTGACAAAGGAAAGAAATGTTGAGCTTTTAAACAAATAGTTTTCCTCAAGTCTTCCTCCACATACTTAATATTAAAAATAAACTGAATAAAAAAACAGATGATATGAGTAAGGATATACTTGTAAGACAGCAGAGAAACAGTGTGTGTATGTGTGTGTTTGAGAAAGGGAAGGAGGAAATAAATGTACAGTAATAAGGATAAAGACACAGGAGTTATTTTTACCATGTGTTTGAGGTTGAAGAACAGTTTGCAGACATCCACAGGGACCTGCAGGACTGGTGTCCACCACCTGCAGCTAACCCCCTAAAAACCTGAGAACATCATCTCTCTGACTTCCTCTCCTGTCTCTCCCCCCTTTAAAGAATGTAGCACACACACACACACAAACACACACACACACACACACACACACACACACACACACTCCCACAAACTGCCTTCTGCTTTCAGCCCACTGATTCAGTCTGTCTGTGTTATCAGCCCACTGACTCATTGTGCCTCAGTCTGTCCAGCTCATGGCCCTCTTTCTATTTTCATCCTGTCCTGACATGAAAATGTCATGACCTTGTGTCTTGCGTTGGACCACTAGTGGTATATTTGTGTGTTAATATGTGTATGTGTTTGAGTGTGAAAGCCTAATCCCACATGCCCACGGTCACCCTGCTTGTCTAAATGGCTAATGGAATTGGTTTACTTGGCATTTTTGATAATCACACGGACAAACCGGGAACCAGCTGGTTCTCTCCTGCTTATCATCAAAATATGGTGGGAGAGCAGGCAAGGACAGAGTAGGGGAAAGATGTGGAAAAGACAGGAAGCACTAGGGAGCAAGAGGAAGTAGTCAGAGGCGAAACAATGTTGATGTAGTAACACAAATTAACATAAATAATTAATTAGAATTAGAAAGCAGTTTTTTCTTCCAAAAATATAAATGAGATGTTCTTGACCAACAGTCAACAGCAGTCACCAGTCGGACTGACAGAGTTACCTTTCACTGAACTGTCTGGTTTTTGACATTTTATACACTCCTTTCACAAAAACTGCAGCCAATATCCAATATTTTATTAAATCCCGAGAAGGTGTCTGGATGGCAAGTCAACTTCAGTACGTCCGTTCACTGGAAAGCTTCTGTGAGATTCTTGAAAGAGAAAGTTGATCTGAAAAGACTTGAGGCCAAAAGACAAGAAAAGCTCATTGATTTGATGATGAGTCAGAGTACACTCTGGGTGGACTGCTGTGTGATTGACTGAAATGATACATTTCACGGAAAATTATACATTTCAAAGCGCAGTAACCAACAATAATCCTTCTAAGCGATTAATAATTGTTTTTTATTTTTTTGTGTGAAGCAACTGTTTTTCTTTTCCAGTGAATTGCTGGATTTAGTTTCTACCCCACTGAGTGCTCTGGGGCGGGCCCATTTCAGCTAGTGGCCTTAAGATGGTTTTGAGCCGAAAATAGAGACAGATTGAGTTCTGAAAAGCAGAATTTCACCCCCTTCTTGACACACTCATCCCTGCTGTTTCTTTTTTACATCAATTTCCTGATTTATAATGTTGGATAATAAGGCTGAAAACCTTTTAACTCAAAAGAAAAGAAAAAAAAAAGAATCACAACATGTCAGTTGTACCTCTCTGGAGCAATGCCTGTCAAAATAAGTACATATTGATCTGTGTGTGAATCTCTCAGCAAGCACAGTACATTCTTTCATGAGGAGTTACTTCTTGGTGTGGCTTTGTCAGAGTGACATTTTTAGCTGTTTGACTTCACATTTATGATGTGCTCAGGGCCTTAAAGGATAAGCGCTGGAATGTCTTAAAACATTTTTTTCCTTCTTTTTGATTTCAGAGTCCTGCTGCTTGTGTATATCTGGCACAGCGCCTCCCACACAGTCAGGAATTGTCAAAATGAGTTTGAGTTTCAGTGGAGTAGGCTGTCTCCTCCAAAAAGAACTCGATAGGTTTCACTTCACAGGGATAAGAAATAAAAATAGAACAGCTTCATGTTTTCTGTGGCAAATGTACAGATTAAAATTACTAATAATCAAATGACCTCTTTCACATGTTTTATGAATGTTTTATGATATTAAAGGGAAGAAATGTTGTCATCTTATGAGAAACAATAATAATAATATTTTCATTAAGATGTTTAATGCAAGACAGTTCACTCTAAAAGTTTCTGTTGTTCTCATTCCTTTGAACACTTTTTTGACTTCACTTTACTCCCGTTATATGAAGAGAAATATTCCCTGGATAGACATTTAATCACTCAAGTTGGGTCAAAATGGCAGCCAAGGATTAAATATTATGAATGATAGGCACATCTAGACCTGATCCAGCTAAATATGCCTTAAGTCAACAAAGACACTAGATTTTGCTGGATAATAATAATAATAATTTTATATGTTCATGTGTTCATGGAGATTCAATTGTTTCTCTTCATATGTATTGGTTATGCAGGGAGTTCAGAGGTCACTTTAAAAGGTTCAGTACACTTCAAACTACAAATTTTTTCTACAAATTGTCGTCGGAGCACGTCTCCAGTGTTAATAACTGTTCCAAATGGCCACATTTGAAGTTATGCTGAAAAGCCTGCAGTGGTAGAGAAGGGCGAGACACAATGACTTATACAAATGGGGACAACCGCAGACAGTCTCTCCTGGAACATATTCCTGGTGTTTTAGACATTTGTACACACAAAAAGTGAAAGAAATAGTTGTGTAAAGAATGAAAAAATAAACTTGAGATAAAAGTTCAAACCAGCCTACTTTCTCACTTCAGCACACCTGGATAATCACTGCGTGAAGTGTGCATGCTTGTCGGACGGTCAGTTTCAGAGTTATTGCATCATTATACTTCAGCTGAAGTTCATGTCAAATCATCTGACAATGTCTGAAATCTCTTCCCCTCACACCTGTCCGACCTCAGATAGGGGGGCTGTTTCGATATCTTTCCTGAACCAATTTTCTGATATTCATACCAATGCCACACTGTGATTGGCCAGGTGTGTGGATGTGTGAAAGTAATACACTATTTCTGACACTTTTCATGTGTACAAACAAGTGCAACACTATCAGTGCCTTCGAGGAAGGAGGCAGTTTTTGAGATGGAAGTGTTCAGATGACACATTGTATGAGCCAATTTATTTTGTGCATACCCCTTCCTTTACAAAATTGCAGACAGTGTTTCGATACCAAAAGAAATTATGTGAACATTAAAAATTCATTGGAAATGAGGAAAAGTGAATTGTGTGGTATTATCAAGAAGGAAATTATATTGGAAGAGGAGATGGTCTATGAGATCAGTGAATATGTTGAAAAAAGAGAAAGGTGTTCAGCACTGAATAAGTGGCAGGAAAAAAGACACAGGTGCATATACAGACCAATCACAGTGCTTGTTAATGATTATTGACAGTGTGGACATGTACACTGCTGTGGACCGAGTATCAGATGATGTCACACATGCCAATTTCTACCCACTTAACATATCCAAGTATTCTTATTTAATCTGTGTACAAAGATTTCCTTTGCATCCAAATAAAGTCAAATCTATTCAGTAATTCACCAACAAATATCTCTTACTGGAGTTGTTTTGCTCACTTAGCAACTGCTTATCAGAGAGAAAAGCTGGTATTCTTGCTTCTATGCCCTTGAGTGTGTTCCCACTCTTGGTGACTTTCTAATCAGAAAGACAAGTGGTTTGGTGGATATAAAACAAGTGCTATGGGTAAAGAGATGGAGGGGGATAATGAATACATAGATTTTCGTTGTGAATGGCAGTAATGAAGTCACTGAAGTTTCCTCTTTGTTTTTGTCTCTGTATGTGCACTTGCCAGGGGCGAGTATAAATTACTGTGTGACACACAACATTAATAACAATGTCATATCAAATCCACACAAATTGTATAATGGGCAGCTGCAACCAATAAAATTAACAATGGCTATGTTTGATTTAGGTGCTTGACAGTATAATTGATACTTGACAGTGCTTGCATATTGGCACACCTGAATTAGATAAATGTATTATTTATCTTATTAGCTGCAGATGTTCTTATGTCTCTGTGACAAGGGTCTGCCTATAAGCCATTCATTATAGTAGTGTGCTTGAATATGACCCTGGTGCCAAAGCTATTGGCTGCATTACTATCGCTCTTGTTCACTTTGCATGCATCACTTCTAAAATGTTATTCCAAAGTCATAACATCAGCAATCTGTACAATACATAATGCATCAGTCTCATTTCTATTGTGTGGACCTGGGCAAAGAACTGTAACACTAATGTGATTCTTCGAAACTTGTCAAGCCATGAGCCAATTACTTTTTATTTTGAAGCAATAGTTGAAATAGTTGGGAAATAGGCTTGTTTGCTGCCCCCCTGAGAGCTAGATGAGAAGATGGATACCAAGCTCATAAATATAAATCTATTGAGCCAGGAGACAATTAGCCTAGCATAAAGACTGGAAGCAGGGGGAGAACAGCTGGCTATGTTAGCTTCTTCTTCTATATATCTTCTGCCATTTTATTTGAGTGTCTGAATTCTGAATTTCGAATTATGCACTATATAGTGCCATCAATAATTCCATAGTTTCCATGACATGTTTCTGCCAGCAGTCTTGCAATGCAATGCATCACATTTTACAGAAAATTTGAATTTTTAGAGGTGCCGGTAAGCAGATTTATTTTTAACCTTTGAACCCAGCTAGCTATTTCCCCCTGCTTCCATTCTTTATGCTGGCTGTACAACTTATGTAGTATACAAACATGGGACTACTATGTTGTCATTTGACTCTTGGCAAAAAAAAAAGTGAACAATCGTATATATCCCAAAATACCAGACTATTCCTTTAATGACAGATCTGTGACATTTACTTTAGTCAAACTTTAAAACACAATGATTTGACAGAGCTGCCCCTTTTTATGACACTTAATCAGGCACATGGCTTCTGAAGGTGCATGGCTTCATGTTGCAGGAACATCTCTAAATTATGACAACCACTAGAAAAATAATAATAATCACCCAAAGGATTTTTGAGCCACTACTATAGCTACACGCAATGTTAGATCTAGATTTGACATCTGGTTTATCACCACATACTGGGAGTTGGTGGGGTACTTGTTAAAACATGCATGTTTTTGTAAATGGAATTATGGAAATGTTGTTGTTTTTTATATATACAGTATATTTCATTTAGATAGAAGTTAGACTGTGAAGAGATATGCAGTATCATGGTGGAGGTTTTGACTTGCCATAGCACGATGCACAGGTGTAATTTATGACATTAATGATGACTCCATTGACAATTAGTTGTGTCAGTAAGCCTGCCAGTGCACCATGGTCCTAGAACTGACATATGCAGCCATTTATAATATTGCTAGCTGTCATTGTCAAGAGGTCTGTTGAGAGACACGTCCCAACATATTAAAAATCTTGACAGACAGCGCACATTGCATTTTCAATTTGCAAATTTACAGTTAATGATACAGAAATACATACAGACCAATTCCTTATAAAAATAACACTAAACACAAGAAATGCTTTTCACCAACAGCCAATCACCTATCAGCCTAAACCTTCCTTCTACAAATCTGTCTAGATTTTGGCAACTTGATATTAAAGTAAGCTAAACAACTGTCACCGTTGGTGAAGCTGATGAAGCGTCCTGGATGAGTGGCATTATACAGCTTGTTGGACAGTTTCATTTTGACTTGAGTGTACATGATCAATTTGTCAATTATGTGTATACTTGTCAGACTTGTTGTAGTCTGCATATTCCCAAACAAATGTTATTCTAAGAAATGACTTCAATATCTTAAAAAATATATACAAAAGCCTTGTGAAGAAAAGACATCAGTTACGACAGAGAGAGCAAAACCACCACAGAGCAGATACCTTCCTCTGCTTCTCTTCTAATAACAACAGAAAAGGTGGAGGTGACTGCTGGGTAGAGAGTAAGAAAATAATGAATGACAGCCTCAGCACACTATCACTAAACAAAGAAGTTCAGAATCAACCCTTTTCATGACAATTTTTTAGCAGGGAAAGCATAACCGTAACTAATGACATTAACCATGGCTCTGTTTCATTAACGTGTCCAGCATGCAGAATATGCCTTTTTCACAGCAGACAGTTTCACTCGTCAAATAGGAAAAGCACAGGTGTGCTGTTGCAAAATACATGAAAAAAGGCATCTTCTGTGTCCAAGTAAGCCATGACAGAGTGACAGTGAGCCAGCATACAAATTCCACGACCCTGAAACCAAAGCACGTAAATGGAATTCAGCCATCATTAATCTTATTATTCACACCACAGCTTTTCCTTCTGTGACATGTCAATATGTCTTCTGTGAAAAAAGCCTATATACCAAGACTGGAAATGGCATGGCTAAATGGAATGCAGACAATATTAATGTTATTAGTTACACCTGAGTCAACATGTCCTCTAAGAAAAAGGCCTGTTGCAGGGACTTGGAATCCCAGAGCACCTGACTGAATTATTGCTCTGACAAATGTATCATTTACTAGAAAATTTATGTGTGGCAAACAGCCCAATACATAATGGTCAGTATAATTATGATAATATACGAATTACTTGTTGAATGAGAAAAACAGAGGCTTAGAAAGAAATGGACACACATATTACACATATTCTCTCTAAGCCTTTATGACACCAGCTACTCATGCACAGAGAGACCACTGCAGACAGAGATAGAGCAGGTGAAGCAGACGCAGGCAAACAAAGACGATGAAAAGGGGGGAACATGTGCTGGACCTGGTAATGGGAGATAAATTAGCCTCCCATCACTGAGGGGTGGTGGTGTCAGGAGATACACGGCATCAATGGCACAACAGTAAGCAACCGGACCACCGCAACAAAGAAAAGGAGGGAGAGAGGAGGAGGGAAAAGGGGGTGAAAGATGGGGAGGGAGAAAGACTCCTCTGACTGAAAACATCAATAGACTGTTTACAATGCATGACATGGCCAGTTTTTTTTTTTTATCCCCTTGAATACTAATCGTGTCTATTTTACATTTAGTGCCAACCATTTTCTAAAACATATCTCATGATTTAAGATTTTTTAAAGATCTTCCTACTTTTCAAGCAGTGGTTTGTTTACATTTATTTCAGTACATTGTGAAAATGACCATCCACAGATTTGAAATGTGCTTGAGTAAAGTAATCTGTGACTGTGAATTCCATTATTGTCACAATCAATTCTCAGCTGTGTGGTGATTCAGAGCTGGCTTTAACCTTTCTGAAGTCCTGATCAGAACTTGTGGATATACTGTACCTTGTTCCAAGGATGCATTTTGCTCAGATGAACTACTGAATACATTGTTCTGCTATTAAACCATACAGTTGGCTAATATACTTTCACAAACAAGAGGTAAATGACTACAAATGACACATTTCTCAACTCACTGTTATTTGTGGATGTGACAGAAAAGTACTTTTCTTTTGCAACAGAATGGCAGCTAGGCCGTTTTCAAGTCTGGATTTCAAGTCTGTCAACAAAAAGGCTGCAAACATGGTTTGGTGAACAGAAACACTGTATGGCTGTATTAAGCAGATGCCTCAGGCCCCATTGTTGTTGGAATCTCTTGCTGTATCGTTTTTGGTTTTTTTTTAGTTTTTTTTTACCTTATCTCAGCTGCGAGCTCAATGCACCACTTTGATGGAAGTCGTGTGATGGAGAATGAAGTGGTGCGTAAAATCAGCCGAGGTTAAGTTGCCAAGTGAGCTCACCCAAGACAGCCATCTAAAGAGGGAGCAATTATTACGAACAACAGAGGTGACTTTGCTACAGTGTCTTGCTGTCTGGCTCTTACTGTTGCTGATCTGAGGCATTCATTGATTCTCTGTTTTTTTGTTCATTGTATCATATGAAATGACATGTTTGTTTGTTGTTTGTCGTTAATTCTTTATCAGTACAAGAGAAACAACAGGGAAAACACTGATAATGTTGTGTTTTTGTGTTTGTATGTCAGTGCATTTGTGCAGAATACAGTCACAGGTAAACCTGACAATCCTGCTAGAAGCAACTGCCCACACAGCGCATACATATGATTTTACAGTCATTAAGTATAGTGTCTAATATCTAACATGTGATTAACCTCATTGTGAACGACTTTTCTGATGTACTTTCTAAATAAATAGTATCATTATTATTATTACTGGAAGAGTGAGTAAGTGATTAACTCAAGAGAAATCTCAAAGTCTCCCTCCACTCTATGTAATATGTTTTTCTTCTTGTTCCTACAGTTGAATGTTTGAGCTTCACTGTGCAGAATGATGTATGTGCAGAGTTTGACACTAGAAGGCTGTTTTCACATTTATCTGCTGAAAGTGGAAAGGGTGGGCCTACGAGCAAGACTTGTGACATCACAACCCCTTAGGAAGCCAATCGTGGTCCAATATCAACCCATACAAATGTGATATGGAAACTTGGAGCCTCCAGTACACATACACTGAGAATGGACTTTTAAGTTAAGTAGGCGACATCTTGTGTCCAGCTAAACTTTTGCAATGAAAAATATTTTCATATTCATAGATTCTGGATTTTTTAATGAGGGAGAATGAGTAGATGCCATTTTAAGGAGTGGGAATTATACTTTTTGTGGGAAAAACACACACAGACACACTTGCTCCAAGCAGAGTGTTTTTATCTGTCTTAATATAATTGATAAAGCTTATCGTTAGGGCCGACCAGGCTCACCTTGGATCAGCCGTTAGTTATGCTGCTATAGGCCTAGACTGCTGGGGGACTTCCCATGATGCACTGAGCTCCTCTCTCCTCCTCCTCCTCTCCATCTGTATGCATTCATGTAACATCAATGCATGTCACTAACTTTGCTTCTTTCCCGGAGTTTTTTTTTTTTTTTTTGTGCTTTCTCATCTCGCAGGAAACCCTGGGTTCTGGGCTGAGCCTTCACGGTCCTTCACAGTCCTGTTGGCATCCTTCCCTGGCTGTTGCTGTTGGTGATGACGTTATGATTGTTGTTATTCTGTCCCCCCCCCCTTTCCCTCTTTCTTTCTCTCTCTCAACCCAACCGGTCAAAGCAGATGGCCGCCCACCAAGAGCTGGGTTCTGCTTGAGGTTTCTACCCGTTAAAGGGGAGTTTTTCCTTACCGCTGTCGCCAAGTGCTTGCTCATGAGGGAATTGTTGGGTCTCTGTAAATTAAAGAGTGCGGTCTCGACCCGCTCTATGTGAAAAGTGCCTTGAGATGACTTTTGTTGTGATTTGGCGCAATATAAATAAAAATTGATTGATTGATTGATTGATTGAATACATGTGAGGGAATCTTTAAGTGATTATTCATTCCAAAGGGATCAGAGCTTCTCAAACTGTGAGACTGGTGTCTTGTCTGGTTGTGTTCTTCTTGAGAAATTGTCTCTATCCAGGAGAACCTAGAGAACCAGTGGAATCCATTCTCACAAGGGACTATCACTTTGGTATTTGTCATCCAAGTGTAAAGGAGCAGGTATGCCTCATAAACCAGCAGTACTACACCCAGCTCTTTACACTGCCAAGATTACAAGCACGATACTATCAATTAGAAGAAAAAAAAACAAAAAAAACTTTAACTGTGCACATTACTTGAGTTTGTACACTTGACATTGACCACGCAAATAGCAAATATTTATATTTCACATGTATGTAATGAGTAACCTTCAAACTTGTAACTTAAAAATCTGCTTTTTTGTTCTCTATGTTTATGCATCTAAATCTTAATTCTAAGGTTAAGCAACTAAAAGATGTGCCTGGAAATATATAATTAAAAATGTTTTCTGAACACAAAAGTATACTAAACTAACCTCACTAATGGTAGAAGACATTTTGCACCTTAGTTGTGAGGAGAATCTCACTATGAGTTATTGAAGATAATGCACAAGCTCATTTGTCATGCTTCCTTGCACTTCTAATTTTCCACTGTAGCATTAAATTACTGTCTGTTGCACATGATTTCTCCTGCATGTATTAATTATTTGATGGTGGGGAAATGCCTTTCTCTATTTGCATTTTAAGTTCCGAGTGATTACAACGATTATTGGAGTTTGTGAAACCAGGCAGTCAGCTTGCGAACATTTAACATCATTCACTGTGGTATGATGTCACTCTGTGGATCCACCATCCCACATACATGTCAAGTTACTGACATCTTTTTGGTGATTTTACTAACATATTTGTTAGCTGTAGATATCAATCTTACTAAGCATACAGGTGTTGACAGTTCCTCTGAAGCTTTATTAAAGACAATACTCCAGGGCATACTGTGATGGCCGGTATCAGATTTTCTGCAGGAGAGTGACAACAGCATTGATGAAAGTCTGGCTTTCACAGCAGTAGATGAAAACAGTTGTATTGATGTCTTTCTGAGTGATGTTTTGATCTCCAGAGTCCAGCTAGGTTCATTCCCTTCCCTCGAGTCAGTTCAGACCAGATCAGAAACAATACTATCATTGAGACTGTGATGGATGAATGCAAAGGAATGACAAGCTTGTTTAAATATTTTCAGGTCTCAACAGCAGCTAATACAAATAAAACTGATGAAGTGGTTGTTGAATGGATTTTGTACAAATTTATACCTCTTGCTCCATATTTTACTTTCCCTGAGTGGGATCAAAGTATTACCTTTCTTACCATACACTTTATAAAGTTCAATTTGGGTTCAGTAGTTGTTAGAAGTCCATGTGCTGTATATATTACATCAAATATCAATTGATAAAATATTGGCAATAACCTGAATCTGAATCAAAGCTTCTCTCATGTCATTTACTTTAGTTTAGTGGAAAGCTGCACAAAGTATTTAGAAGTTCGGTGACAGCATGCAGGTATGTACTGTGATCCTGCAACAGCTTGATCACAGATCACAGCTTGTTTCTAAAGCTGATTTGCTCATCCAGCTACCAGCTCAGACTCTCAGATGGAGCAATTATTCTCTCTCTCTGATATACTTCCAGCTCCTAACGGCACAAGTCACTTCCATTCTGTTGTCGTAATAAACTACCATCTGTGACAATCATCTTAGGAAAACTTGTTCGCACTCGGTGCCATTTCCAATTCTGCATTTTCCATGAAATGGCTGCCCAGTGTCGCCTTTTCTCCTTTAATTGCTCATTGCTGATCATACCCCTTGGCTGCTTCTCCTCAGCTATCACAGCTAAGAGGCACAGATTTCATACATCTTAGTTTGTACAGCCAGAGGCCACATTGCAAAATCCTTATTAGAAAGAGACATATTGAATTTGTCAAGAAGGTTTCAACAGCACAAGATGTTAAGATGCTTCATTAATCATTGTTTACTGTCTAATGGCTTTAGCACTGCATACTTGTCTCCTTCATTAATGCAGCTATAACAAATCACACATACACATACAGTACCTAACCAGAAAATCCCTAACTTGGATTTAAGTGAGGTTAAACATTTTGTTTTCAGTTCTACAGTAGAATGTAAGCTGGACTAGCTTGGATTTAAAGCTGTGTGCTTCTAAGATGAGCTGCAAAGCTTTTTTGATAAAAAGGATGCAATACTTTGTGAAGTGTCTGGCTGGAAGCAATCCTGGTACATGCATGAATGTGAGACAATGAGCAAAAGACACAAAGGTAGACAGATAAAACAGAAATTAATCAATTCCCTTTAGCATTTAAAATTTAAAAGAAGGCCATATAATTTCAATCAGTCTCAAAACAGGTGCTGGTCTCCTGCCAGGCTGCCATAACAAGATCAAGACAAAAAAAAGAAAAAAGAAAAAGCCATCCCTTAGTTGTCTGATGCTTTGGTGAAATTGATATGGTATGCCTTAGGGAGAAAAACTGATTGAAGAACATACAAAACATGTCAGTTAAACTCTGATACAGGCAGTCAAATCATGTAATTCATAGTGAAAACAAATTTGTAGATCATATGAAACAGAACATATGAACAGAAGTCAGGTTTGCATATTCAATCTCTTTGGATTTGTGACACCACCATCTAAATATCTGAAGTAGTGCCATCAAGGGAGGATGGTCTTAGATTTGCTGGCAGAAAAATAAAAATTGTGAAGTTTGGAAAATAAAACCTTTTTACCAGAATTATTAGTGTAAACACAACCAAATGTGACATTAAAGATGAGAAATTTTCCATTTCTGCTTTTCTTTGGCACTTTAGAAGGAACTATTAAGAGCGTTGAAGAAGAGTTAGCAAACTACAGTGTAATTTTATTTTAAAGCGTTCACGTAGATTTTCTAGAGTGCGTCAAAATGATGCATTATGACATGAAATGAAATAACAGCATAACAAAAGCAGTGAAAACTTTTGCAATACATCATTTACTGTATACTAACAAGGCTGTGTGCCATTTACTTTCTAAAAAACAAGAAACCTGACTGTCAAAAAATAATCTCTCTAAATCACACTGCACTGGATAATCTCACTGCAGTGTTGCAGAATAATCTAACAAAACATATTGCAATCTGCATGACAGGATTACAGTAACTCCATCGGTTACTGATTTTGACGGATACAACAAATCGTACAGTCTGTCATACATGCTCGTTAGAATATACCATTACTATTGCACTGTAATGACATATATGTAATTGAAACTGAATACTGGTCACATAATTCAATAAATAAGAGCAAATTTGCGACTGTAATTCTTTAAGAATGTGATATACAGTCTCATTCTTGGCAGGCTGCCTGCTTAAAGTTGGCTAGAAGGATTGATACAGCAGATAAAAAGATAGATAGATGGAGAGGTGTGTGTGTGTGTGTGCGTGTGCGTGTGCATAGTAACTTAAGAGATTACCTTTTTGCGTGACTGGTGCCCCATATCTTTATAAACCTACTTCATTAAATGAAACTGGTGACAGATGGTCCAGATTTCATCAACTGCACTGAGTCTTTTATCCTCAGATACAAAGACAGAGACAATGAGAAGAAGAAAAGGGACATAAAACCATGAGTGCCTGAGACCCGATGGATGTCAGAGGATTTGGAAGAGAGAGAGCATGTGTGTGTGTTTGTGTTTGTGTTATGAGAGAGTGAGAAAGACAGAGGGTCAGTCTGTAAACTGGGGCAGAGTGCAAAATTAACTTTTTTGTCCACCGGCCAAATGGCTACTGAATGTTTAAATCTTTGGCTGGCGAGCGAAGCAAATCTAACAGCCACTTACATATTTTAACAGCATTTTGCTGGTGGCTGGTGCTAATTTTTTGCCCTGAACTGGGTTTTTTTTTTTTTTTTTTTTTTCAGAGCGGGACATCATCTGTTGCAGATTAGTCTCCTATTCATCCCTGACTCTTTTTCTGTCTCACCTTTCACACATAAACTCATACACCAACACACACATGGGAGCTGCTCAATGCCCCACAAACATGTCAGTAAGATATCTGAAAAGCATGACTCAGTAATGTCTGACTGTTTGTGTTTTTAATGCTATTTTCAGTTGGCCATTTCACAGTGAATAATATAATGCTGTTGACAGGCTTGAAAAACGGTGTCATCTTGCAGCGATTCATCTTGATAGAAGTATTTTCGTCGTTTAAATGAGATTTCTTGTACTAAACCGAAGAACAAATACAGCTTTGACACAAACGTCAAGTCTGAGATGAGATGTTAACATTCTTGCTGTTCTTTTTTTTTATTTTCGTATACACTTTGTTGATAAATTGTCTCTGCCAAAATGCTTCTGACTGTGTTTGTGGTTGTTTTGCTCACTTGACTTTGGTTATAGATATCAGCCAGCCATCCTGTTGATGCCGTTTCCCCCTGATTTTTCAAACACTAGATTATGTAACTAACTTTGCATGAAATACTGAATAGATTAGATGGAGGGCCACATCATTTTCACATACATATGCAGATATTACTGTATACAGAATTTCAAACCAGATCTCTATCACAGGATGCTCTTTATCTGTTGTTTTGAAGTAATTGCCCTACTTATTGTAGAAAAAAATAACAAGGCACTTGCTACTGAGAAATGGCAAATGTCTGCCTCTGGTAAATGTGAAGTGCTGTAAATGTACAATACCAGATTTGAATTTCAAATGAAGGCAACTGCCTAACATTTGGTATATTAGGAATGTGCCTTTAATGTCTTTATGCAATACCAGATCTGCTATAATTTAAGGAACTTGCTTTAGAGCTTAAATACCACTTTTTATATACAGTACATTGATCTGTGCTGCGCTGAATGATGCAACTTGGCTTCACACATCCCTTCTGGCAGCATTCATTATGATAGCATTAATACGAATGTGTGTGTGTGTGTGTAGATTATTGCTGGCTGAATGTTATTCAATATGCAAGTCTATTATGAAACTTGTGGTGAGTGCCAAAATTTAATCTTTGAGCTGGCCCCTGCAGATTCTGGTCCCCCGACAGCCATAAATCTTTGGCATTTCCATATTGATTTGAATGGTTGAATCTCCGCTTGTGGTAATATTTCAAAATTGAACTGGGTTTAGGCTGAATCCTTGAAAATTAAAAGATGGCACTTTCCCCCCACAGAGATCAGCATGTACCATACAGGCACGGTGAGAAAGCTTTGCAGAGAGTTTGTAGGTTATCTCTTTCAATTCATTGCCTGCAGGAATAGGGTCAGCAGAATGGCAAATATAGTCACTCGATTAACTTCCTGTCAGGAGGTGAGGTGTCACACTCTCTGGGCATCATGAAAAGTTAACCAAAGTTTTGTGACATTGATTAGGAAACTTACTGCATTAATTTCAATTAAACCAACAGACTTGTCAAAAGATGCTCACTTCAAATGCTTCTAAAAAAGGACATATAAAGAGAAACACAAATGGAGTAGTGACAAACATATGAAGTCATGTTCAGAAAAATTCAAGGACAAATAAAGTGACCCATCTACATATGTGGTGAAAAATCACAAAGTCATTCCAAAAAGACATTTCTGGAGCCCTATTCTATTCTATTTTGTTTGCTTTTTGGAGCAGACATAAATTACCCTGCATGGCTGGTTGTGTGTGCATGTGTGTGTGTGTGTGTGTGTGTGTGTGAGTGAGTGAGTGAGCGAGCGAGTCTGTGTGTGTGTGTGTGTGTGTGTTTGTGTGTGACGTGGTCTTGTTTTGAACTTTGTCGGCTGCACGCACACCCTGGCTCTGTGCTACAGGGAAATGTGGGCGTTGTGTCTGCCAGGCCTCTTACACTTGGCTTGTCTACATGCATTACTCACACACACACACACACACACACACACACACACACACACATACACATATTACATGTGTAGAAAAAACACACAGTAAACACACATATGCCACACGGTCACACACAGACATGCATAGTCATAGATGTAAGCATACAAATACAGACACACAAAAAGACACACACACACGCGCGCACACACACACACACACACACAGGGGGACAGATTCCATTGAGGATTTGATTTCGCTAAATAGTTAATATTCAAACTGGCCAGGCCAACCAGGCAGCTAACACCATGACAGCATTAATCTACCTCTCTCTCTCTCTCTCTCTCTCTCTCTCTCTCTCTCTCTCTCTCACACACACACACACACACACACACACACAGGGGGACAGATTCCATTGAGGATTTGATTTCGCTAAATAGTTAATATTCAAACTGGCCAGGCCAACCAGGCAGCTAACACCATGACAGCATTAATCTACCTCTCTCTCTCTCTCTCTCTCTCTCTCTCTCTCTCTCTCTCTCTCTCTCTCACACACACACACACACACACACACACACACACATCTCAACACTCAGTGTCTCTCTTAATTCATGGTTCTTCCTGCTGCAGCGTGGCTCATAGGACTCTAGTCTAATTCAGAGTTGTTTAGTCATGTTAATGATGTGACGTTACAAAGCTGCAACTCAGTCTCTTCAACTCCAACTCTCATACAATCTCCTGCAATCTGGCATCCAGTAGATGGCCTCATTGTGCCTCTGTGTGCATGCCTGCTGGCTACAAGTTCATCTCAGGACATCATGGCACCTTCATTTTTAGTCTCTCTTTTCTTTTTGTGTCTTTACATCGGTGATATTCAATTTTTTGTCGGCTTAGGTCAAGTCAAAGAAAAAAGTGAAAGCAGATGACAGGAATACCATCAATATTAGTACTGTAATCTGTAAAAGTGAGTTAATGTTGCAGCCTATAATGTTGGTAAATAGGAAAGTCACAAAAATCTGACATTTAGTTGGTGTCAGATTTCAGATATAAATCAATTTAAAAACCGAAAAATATCATGATTTTCCCTCCTGTAGATTCTCCCAGTTTGACACTGCTGTAACGTAAGTTTTTTCATCATAGACTGTGTGGCTAAACTCTTAAGCAAACCAAAGGTATGGGTTATAGCGTGAATTTGGGAGGCTTCACCCTTCACAGCATCCCTGGATGGATGGAGCAGTTGTGGCAGGGACCGTGGCGCACAGCAGCAGGAAGCAGCTGAGCGGAGAGAGAGGAGCGCGCATGAAAACGGTCTTGGAGAGACCAGAGTTTCATTCCCATCACTCTCCGCCGGCTAGTCAGACCGCAGACACATCACAGGGTAACTGAATGTTGCACAACAAAGGATGACCCCAAAAAGAAAAGCATAAGGACCAATAAAACACCTGAGGACCGACGCAACAGGGGGGGGAGCGTGAGTGACTTCCCATGGAGGAGAGCGCAGAGAGGGTGAGCTCCTTCTCCTTCACTTGGTACCAAGATACAAGTTGGATGTATGCCGAAGTGATGTGGATTTTGGGGGACTGAATATTTTTATTAGTCTGTTCAATTAGCGGAGCTCATTTGATATTTTCAAGCCAACCCAAGACGTTGCCGCGGGTCCTGAGCTGTCCACATCCACAGAGCGGAGCGCACGCTGTATAAAATTTAGAAGAAAAAAAAAAAATGCGCCTCTGTTTCAAAGACGTGGATCTCAATCCAGGGATTGCACTGCCAGAGATAATTTAGGTGGGTTGCCAAAATACCTCTTGAATGTTTTCCAAACTGATTTGTCGTTTGGCTTCGTATCGGCACGCAAACTAAACCAAAAGAAAAAAAAACTGACTTCGCATCTGGATTACAGCGGCATGTCCGTGTAAAAAGAGCTGTGGCATCGATGTGCTTTCCTACATGTTGCGAATTAGACATTTATTATATATGTCTATGATATCAAAATGGACAGTTGAGACTTTTGAATGATGTTTTCAATCTATATTTTTTTTGCTCGCCACTCAGGTGGAAATGTTGGCTGGAGACTGTGGCATTTACTAAGAGGGAGCTGCATTCAAAGACATAAAAAATAAAATACAACATCTAGCAGTCGGGGTGGATCAGCGTCAATACAGGCACCAATATAACCACACGGACACGCCTCGAGGATCATTAAACAAATCAGATAAACGCAGGGCGAAATCCATCAATAGAAGTTATTGATGAGGTGGTATATAAGGCTAATGATTGGGCAAGCCTCTGTTTGCTCAACAGCTCTGCAACAATATGATGTGAAACTTTCGCTGAGGGCTTGACAGTTGAGGCATACAGTAAGAGGAGAAAAAAAGGAACGAGGACTTTTCTTTTAATATCATTTTTACTGCTGCTATTTTATGACTACAGAGCTGATTGGAAAAATAATTGCAAACCACGGCTGGAATATTCTTCCTTTCCTTCAAACTAGAATGTCTGCTGCCTGTACTGCTGCTCCAGGAATTTATGAACAAGAATTTTTGGGGGGCAAATTTCTGAAGAGATGTTTTTGAAATATTTGTAGCAGCTCTTGTGCAAGGATGGTGGTTGTGACAAGGAGCCTATGGATGACCCAGTCTGTGGGAGAGCTGGTGCCGAGACAGTTGACCTCTCCGCCAGCTACGCCGTCCGTCTAAAACCCTTCCCCAGAGAGGCACAGCTGCAGCAGGCTGGGGATGTGATGGGGTGACTGTTGACACCCCCATCACCCACCCCCTCTCTCACTTTATTAGCAGTGTAATATAAACAATGGATCAGAATTTCTCAACGGTTCGAGATGGCAAGCAGCTGCTACCAGAGAGAGACTCGTCCAAACGTGTGCTGACAGGATGCTTCCTCTCCCTCCTCATCTTCACCACGCTGCTAGGCAACACGCTTGTGTGTGTTGCTGTCACCAAGTTCAGACACTTGCGGTCGAAGGTCACTAACTTCTTTGTCATCTCCCTGGCCATCTCTGACCTTCTGGTAGCTATCTTGGTAATGCCGTGGAAGGCGGCGACAGAGATTGTGGGGTTTTGGCCATTTGGCGCCTTCTGCAATGTCTGGGTGGCGTTTGACATCATGTGCTCCACTGCCTCTATCTTGAACCTGTGTGTGATTAGTGTGGACCGATACTGGGCCATCTCGAGCCCATTCCGCTATGAACGCAAGATGACCCCTAAAGTGGCGTGTCTGATGATCAGTGTGGCGTGGACCCTGTCTGTTCTCATCTCCTTCATTCCTGTTCAGCTCAACTGGCACAAAGCTCAGACAACCAGCTACGCAGAGCTGAATGGAACATACCCTGGCGATCTGCCCCCTGACAACTGCGACTCCAGCCTTAACAGGACCTACGCTATCTCCTCCTCCCTTATCAGCTTCTACATCCCTGTGGCTATTATGATCGTCACCTACACCCGGATCTACCGCATCGCCCAGAAACAGATACGGAGAATATCTGCTCTGGAGCGGGCAGCTGAGAGTGCCAAAAACCGTCACAGCAGCATGGGGAATAGTTCGAACATAGACAGTGAGAGCTCATTCAAAATGTCGTTCAAACGAGAAACCAAAGTCTTAAAGACGCTCTCAGTCATCATGGGAGTGTTTGTGTGCTGCTGGCTGCCCTTCTTTATCCTTAACTGCATGGTGCCATTCTGTGAGCCGAACTTGCCGGACGGTACCACTGACTTCCCCTGTATCAGCTCCACCACCTTCGATGTGTTTGTGTGGTTCGGCTGGGCAAACTCCTCGCTCAACCCCATCATCTATGCCTTCAACGCTGACTTCCGCAAGGCCTTCTCCATCCTGTTGGGCTGCCACCGGCTCTGCCCGGGGAGCAACGCCATCGAGATCGTCAGTATTAACAACAACATGGGCGCCCCTACCTCGAACCCCAACTGTCAGTATCAGCCCAAGAGTCACATCCCAAAAGAGGGCAACCACTCAGCCAGCTGTGTGATTCCCCACAGCATCCTGTGTCAGGAGGAGGAGTTACAGAAGAAGGACGGATGTGTGGGGGAGATCGAGGTGGGGATGGTAAACAACGCCATGGAAAAACTCTCCCCAGCCATCTCTGGGAATTTAGACAGCGATACTGAGGTCACGCTGGAAAAGATCAATCCCATAACACAGAACGGACAGCATAAAGCACTGTCATGTTGAGAAAGGTGGATGGATCAGAATACTCTGAGGCATGTATGTACGCACAAAGGGAAGGAAAACATACACAGGAGGACAGCAAACAAAACAAAAGAGACAGACATCTCTAAGAACATGCCTGACAGCGACACAATGAGTGGGATATACAGGACCTTAAGACTGTCAACAAAAATCTACATGGAAAAACCTACAGAATGTTTTAAAGTAAAGGCACTTTATCCTGGATATAACTATCTGCAAAATACTTTCAGCATTTATTGATGAAATTGACACATTTGATGATAAATGTTGACATTGTGAATATTAAAGCAGAACACTAGCTATGTGCACATGTATACATTTTTTTAGATTTACAAAGATGTATACATCTGCATGTGTATACTGTACAGTACCGACACTATCCTGGAAGGACTTAAACACAGTATATACAGTGGAGGGAGATATAGTAACTATTAGCAAAATGTCTTGTAGGTAGGTGCTTTGTATGTGTTTCATGGAAGAGCGAACAATGTGGATAAATTGGTTTTGGTACCGTATAATTAGTTGTTTAATGCAGTTATTTCTCTTCAGTCAATTTCTAATGGTAATTTTATTGCAAAATTAAAATACCTGTATTGCAGTGGTAATGTGTTTTAGTTCAAAGTACTTCAAACACCAAAGTAACATTGTTCTGATTCAAATTAAAACAGGCCAGGGGGCATATAATGGTGCACATAAAATGAATCTTCAACTTTTTCCACAAATAAGCCAAATGATAAGGAATAGAAAAGTAATTTGAGTTTGAATTTTGACACCATAGGCCAAGTTGTCATATATCTATAAATGTTTCACGCCACCCTGACCATATTCTTTTGTAGTATCTCCAGATCCTTAAAAAAACGTGACGTGATCAGAGGTCCAACTGATGTGTGTGTCAGACAGAGAAAGAGAGGGCGATAGAGAAAATCACTCTTTAACAATATCCTATGGTCTCTTTCCTGAGTATCCCTTTCTGATCCATCTTCAGTCTTGCTCCCCTGGGACAGATCAGAATGGATCACCTGAAGTTTCCTCTATTTCCTCTCCTCTCTCCCTACTTTCATTAGCTTTGTCTCCCGTTTCTGCCTCTCTTCAACAAACCTTTAGTCTCCTCTCGTTGCCATTTTCCTGCTCTCCTTTCTTCAGCCAGCAAAGTCCCTTCCTCTCTCGTGCTGCCCTTATTTCTTCAGCGCTGTCAACCTCTTCCCTCTTCCCTCCTCTCTCCTTTCTACCGTTCTCTAAATAGGCACGGTCCTTTACACCTGCATCATGCCTTCTCATTGTGTTTTTTCTTTTTCTGTCTGCTTCCCTCTCACTATCTCCTTTGGCAGCCCTCCATTTTAAGTCTTAACTCTATCCACTTAAAGTGGCACTAATTATTCTGTTTTTGGCAAACGCTGTCAGTCCACAATTGAAAAAAAACAAAAATGTAAATCTGTAAACTAAAACTCCTGCACTTGGACAGAGGGGGCAGAGCAGCAGCAGCAGAAATCACTCAGCTGGAATGCAAGTGACACTTACTGACCTTTTGCAAACTTGCAGATATCTGATTTTGTAAATTGTTCATGCTGGGAGCCATGCTGTGCTGTAGCGGCAATGTGGAGCATGCAGTGTGACAGTTGCTCTGTTTGCGGGGGTGGAGTCCAAGATAAACCACCATGTGAGTATTACCTTCAAGATATTGGACATATTTTTATTGCCTCTTCTCTCCTGGTAATCTGCCATTGTAATGATGGAAAAACAAACAAACAACACAGCATGAAATCAGCATTTTTGAGTAAGTTAGCCCCTATGCAATACTCCTCACAAGTTGTCACTCTTCTTCTTACAGTTTTACTGTATAAATACTGCTACCTGACACATTTTCATTATTTTTTAAGTGTTCAAATAGGCACTGTCAGATTGTCAGGTTTTTGCTTAGCACCAGTCCTTGCACTGATGATAACATTCACATTTTACAATAGTAAGTTTACAAAAGATAATTTTGCATTCAAGTTTGAGTTTAAGTTTTATTTATTAGCACAAGTTGAAATCAAAGGACACACACAAAAAAAAAAAATGCAGGGAAATTGCCCAAAATGGCATATTATACCATTATTGTATAAATCAATAATCATAATGTTAAATAGTTCACTGTTCTTTTTTACAGGTTTAATTAATTTTCTTTGAGTTTGAGGAATTTAAGTGAACAAAAACCCTACATGTGGCACACATAATAATCAAGGCCACACATAATTAGCACTCAAGTCGAAGTCTACACAGCTAGCCCTCTGTGTTGCTGGGGAAAAAATGCTCAACAACATGCTTTCTGACATTGTGTGCTGAACGTCCACCATGTGCTGTGTGTGTCCATGAAGGCATGAAACTGTCGTACATCAGAGAAAGGGAGAGCTGATCCAATAGAAAGCAATTGGTCTTGAACGAAGCATTTGATTTTCCTGCTCTGGAAAATCCAATGCTATCTAGATGGCAACAAAAGGGGGGGTGGGTGCTTTTAACTCAATATGTGGCTTGGCTTGTTACACAAAAGCAGCAACTCATTGTCCTCTCTGCCTCCCCGTCCTTGGCTCCTGCTGTTCCATGAGTTTAAAACAGAGTTTTATGAACTGGAATTTGGATTAGCTATATTTTATTATATATTAATTACATTTTTCAAAGAATCCTATTTGAAGTGCCACAATTTACTGTCCCCCCTTTTCTCTCCACCCTCTGACCTATGCCTTTTAGAAATTCTCAGCCATATCAGCTCGGTGACCCTCCCTTTTCACTCTTCACCAGTTCATCTTAATTTACTCCCCTATTATTTCCAAACACAAGCCGGCTCAAACATACGATGAAATGTGAACTGCATATAATCTTTCGGGAATGGACATGGAAGAGAACTGCCTTGGGGAAGATTTGGTCCCCCTCCGCTCTCATCCTCTACCCTCCTTTTCTCTCTATCTCTTTCTCTTCTCTCTTGGCTGCCTCTGTCGACTTGATGAGTGTTCCCGATGTTAACACAGATTGAATTTATTATTAATCAGACAGGGCCTACAGTTTCTGCTCTGTAGTTTGAGTCAAAGAGCCGAATCAAAGCCCCACCCGGCTGTATTATTATTATTACTGTTACTGTTTTTATTATTATTGTTGCCAAAATTCTTATTTTTGGCTGAATGTGGCTATACTGTAACTTATGCTGTGATTTATCCAGTGTTTTATAAGCTGAAATTCAGGGAGGGAGGAGGGGGTTGGAATGGGGTATTCTTAATGATATAGAGATTAATCTGCCATTTGTTGTGACGTCATTGGCATTTACAGGTTTACCAGATGTCTTTCGTATATGCTGTATGTATACATTTACAGAAACATACCTCCAGCTGAGAGTTGGAATGATCTCTGCTGTATTTTGGCTCCATGTAAACACCCCCTGAGCCCTCACCTTGTCAACTTGGTGAGTCATCTTTGCAGCTGCCACTGCTTTGATTTTGGAGAAGAGCGATGTCAGGAAACAGTCCCACAAGCGAAATGTTTTGTTTGATCCAGAGCATTTTCTTCTAGACTGCCCGGCAAGTTGCTCTGGGGAGCTGGTGACAGTACTGGGTCTCTCAATCAGTGTTGTTACATGACTTATGACAACTCAAGCAAATATGACGAATCCCTCCTCTGACGACAACGGTGGGGCCAAGAGACACAGCAGACGTAGGGGCCAAAGAACAATCCCTGGCCCTGGGAATGTGGAAGCTTTTTTAGCTATGTTGTTTCAGCTTACTTAAACTTTATAGGATAATGATGGAGTCCCTACCTCGACATCAATTCAGTGACAAAGCTTCATGTAAAAAAAAAAAAAATAAAATAAATGGCAGTATTTAGGGTTGGGGAGTGCAGGGATAGAGTATTGTACAATGATGTTCAAAATGTAGTTGTGATGAACACAAGTGCTTTTTATCTTAAAAAAAAAATCCTTAATGTGTTTAGCAAACTTACATGCTGTATGTTTTCTCCATCGTGGGATTTTACTTTACAGTAAGATGCGACAGTCACTGACTATTTATATATTTATTTCTTTACATGTTTCTGGTGTTCATTCATGAAAGTGATGTCAAAGATTATAATCCTCAGAATTATTACAGTATTTAGTTTACAGTTTGTACAAAAAAAATGTGCCCTTCTTGTAAAATAAACATGTATGTATTTTTTTTTTCATCTGTGCTCAATGAGTTGTGTTCATTTGAGAGGGATGTCTGGATCTGAGTGGTGTTGTACCTTTGACACTGAGTTGGTATTGGAAGATCATGTCGCTGCAGTGGATCGATGGAGATTGATTATGAACAGTGACGCATATTTTTTTCCAGCTCCCTGAGCGCGGTGTCCTCGCTGTGTTCCTGCCTTCGCCCCGCATTTACATAACCCGACAGCCACTTGACAGTTGACATGTCCTCTTCCTCTACTCTCTCCATCGCCTCATTTGTTAACTTAAATGCGGGCACCAACCCACACACAGTTTTTTCAACAACAAAAACCCACTAAATTAAAGGAAAATAAGCTAATTTTTATTATGTTACCTCTTGGTTGTTAATTGCACATCACTGAAAAGAATGATTCCCAATCAAAACAAGCACTGCAACCTTAGATTTGTCCTTGTAATGTGCGATGTATAAATGTCTGATTTGGATTCAGCCCACAGCTATGATTTATCCACCTTTTTATTTTATCTCATAAAGACTGGAGTCATGATCATTAATCTCTTTTCACCTCGCTTGGTTGGAGCTTGTTTATTCAGCTTTTGACCTAAAGGCAAAAAATAAAATCAAAATCAGTATGACTCCTTAGACAGACTTGACAAAACCCATGACCTCAGGGTTAAACTGTCTGACCGTTGAGTTATACTTCAAAGTACTGCTTTACAGGTCCCTGGTGAACAAAGTAAGGCAGGAATGGATGGTGAGCAGATCAGTCTATTGCTTAATCTCATTTCACACATCCATGCGTTTGCTCGATATACATTAAAGAAGGGTCAATTGAAATCGGGAAATGTACCTAAAGATTGGTCTGACCAACATTTTTTTTTTTAAAGTTTTGGCAGTCTACTGTGTGTAGTCAATGAAATCAGAAGAAAAAACACAGAAACAGAACTGCAGCGGACCCTTGGCTGATTGCTCCATAGCTGCCAGTGCTGCTTCAACTAACATCTGTTTGATTTAGTCTTTCTCTCTCTCACACACACACACACACACATAGCCTACTTCTGGAGTCATTTCAAAATCAAATTGGATCAAGACAGTAGAGCTTGTACAACTCAGGATTGCAGTGGCTCTTAGTTTGTTAAAGAGAAGAAACATTTAAACTTCTATTGCTTGTATTCTCATATAATTAAAAAAGTGTCCTTCTGCATACTGCACATACAGTATGTGTGTAATGTAAATGTTTACACATGCATTGATCAGATTGTTTCCCTTCCCTTCCCTAAGTGACATATTGATTACACTCACTACATCAGTTTATCATGTGCTCTTAATTGCACGGTAGTTACAAGAGCAACGACAGAACGGAAACAGAACACTTCAGACTGATGATATTTAGTATGTTTGTGCAAACAAAATGGCAGCCAATAAGAAGATCTGCATAGTGATTTGATTACCTCAGTGCACACAGATTCTAAGACTGGAGTGCCCTGACAATTTTCTTATTTACTTCTTGTTTGAATGTAAGAAATTCAATTCTGTGTCTATTTTGAGTACACTGCCAATATTTAAACTTGTTAGGTACGCACATCTGTTATGCACACTCTTAGTCACTGAGCCAAATCGGTTAAGCAACATTTAAATTACTTGTTGCTGAAACAGTGGTTGAAAAAAGGAAAAAGAAAGTTTCCCAAACAGTACAGGGACTCAACCTAACTCTTATCTATGGGAGTGTAATTTTATAGTGAATTGCCCCTTCATTTGATATTTAAAAAGTTCTTTATGTTGCCGAAGTTTCTCTTGATAGGCTCAAACACAAACCCATGGGGTAGTTGTCACTGAGAGTAAACAAGGAGTTCTGCAGTTAAATTCTAACAATTCTATATTCTGTAAAGAGGATTGCAAGGTATGTTTTCCATCAGGATTAATTTGATTTATTTAATACAACTTCTGGTGAAGAGACAAGAGACATGAAATCAGAAGAACCTGAAACCTGAAAGTAGCTTTGCGATCATTTAAATTGACAGAACATACTGAGACACGCCTGACTATCCCGTGAGTGTCCTATTTGAGTGAGTGTCCTTTTGTTTGAAGGCCTAATCGGTTCCCTGTTGGACTGTGATTAAGTCCACTGAGAAGCTGTGGCAGAGTGGTACTGTATGTTTGTGAGAACTAAAGCTATCAGTTAGGTTATGCTATATGCACAAATTATGTGAAACTATATATTAATATGGTCTGAGTCGAAAAACAAAAAATAACCATTGAGTTAAATCCCATGAAATCCCAGCACTCTTGAAATACTGGCACATCCTGTATCATCCCTGTTTATTGATATTTAACCTATCCTGATCCAGAGAGTGAGTGAGAGAGAGAGAGAGAGAGAGAGAGAGAGAGAGAGGCAGGAGTGGGGTCACAGTGGAAATACAGTCAAGGTTAATGATAGACTGCAGGCAGAAAAAACACAACATAGTGTTGTTCTTGTATGTGTGTGTGTGTGTGTGTGTGTGTGTGCGCACTGCTGTAATGTGCTTATGTAACTACACTAACACTCATTCAGCTCCTTTGCTCAGTCTCAACTTAACAGAAACAGCAGGCAGCACCCTTTCTGAAACTCAGAGCCCTCCACATGTGCTGACAAATTTGATAGAGATGGACCAAACGGCTGAAATGTCTATTTTGAGGCAATCAGTCTAACAGATTTTTTTTTAGAATTGATTGCAATTTTCTTAATAGGCATTGGTCTCTAAGAGCTCAGGGGGTACAGTGTATCAGGGCTGAAATATTATAACTGGTGTGCACAAGTGAATAATATCTAACAATTCAAATGAATAATTCTTACACTCAGTGGTAATCGAAGGTACAGATTGTTGTTAGTTTGGTTAGTTAGAAAGAAGCACCCAGAGCATTATCAACAGGCTAGTAGCTAAATTCAGTCATTCCATTTGTCAATTCCCCTCCAATACTCTCTGTCTCATGCAGTTTTGATGCTACTTTGAATGTTAATTCAGTACTTCTTCATTCCTCCTAGCTCTCTGCTAGATGCACACGTACTGCTGCATGCATTGCAAATTAAACAGTGAGGGGGTATCGGGTCATGGTCACTATATGGGCCACTTTGCTTTAAAACAGTTTGCTTTCAGATTTAGATACTTAGATATAGAAATATATTTTGCTTGAATAATGACAAAAACTATTCAGGCCATGTGGCTGTGGTAGTGGAGTAGTGGTAATCTAGACAATTGATCTCAAAAACTCCATGTCCTTTAACTTTGTATTTACATTTGTTCCACAGAGTTTTCTGATGCTGGTATACATTTCCTCTGTGATCCATCAGAGATACCCAAGACCCAGATCACTGAACTGCTGGTCTTGATTATGCTTAAGATTTGTGTTCTTTGTAATAGCCTTGTCTATCACCCATTGCCCATGGGACTTGGGTCTGATTTTATTCATCTTATTGCATCTTTTCATTTGATGCAATCCATTTAAAGGAACATATCCTTGAGCTGTGTCTTTACCTCTATCTCTGCCAGCAAATTCTCAGAGGCCTTTTTGACAGCTACTTCAAACATTACTCAAGTGCCTCTGCTCAACACTGAGGGGCTGTGGCATTTTTTAAATTTTTTTTCTGTGACAAATTTTTTATTTATTTTATTTTCCACAAGGTTTGCAGGTGTATATCAACAAGCAACTTCTGTCAATAACATAAGATATAGGTATATCAAGGAATTGATAGACAGGTAAATAAATAAAACAGGAAATCATAAAACAAATTAAATATATACCTTTGTTCCTCCTTCTGTTAATAAATTCATAACTTAACATTTTGGTCGCAATACAGCCATGACATTATGACTAAGACAGAAAGCATACGTCTGCACCTTTGATCGCTCCTACCCCATTCTCATGAGTCTTTCTCTAAATTCCACTATACATGCAGGTTATTTCCTAACAGTGCATTGCAAAGTAAATAAAGAAACAAAATAAGAATAAAAAATTATGTAATGGTTCTAGCTGTGTTGAGTACCTCCTTCCTAGCCTTGAGCATAACCTGGTCTGCCCTGTTCATCCTAGCAACAGAGAGCTCTAAGATAAAATCTCTATTAAAGAGATTCCACTGATGAATAGAAAGAGTATGCGGTGGTTGCCATCTAACCGCCAACATCTTTTTAGCAACAGTTCATGCTGATAGCAACAGCTGTCTTTCAGTATGGTTAAAATTCTGCTCTCTTGAATCATCATTCTTCTAACTGATGACATTCCCACATGATATGTAAAAATGTCCCCATTTGATTCAAATAGGGTACAGTTTGGAGAGGCAGTTATATTCATCATAAAACGCTGGTGTCAAATAAATTTGATATGTAAAGTTTAGGTTTGTTAGTTTATGATTTGGATTTTGTTGAGACGAGAGGCATTCCTCCAAACTTTGGCCCAGTCTATAGATGATTCAGAGCAGTCTTTATTCCATATTGTTATTATCACTAATGGGGTCTGTGTATGTTCAAACAAAGTGTTATAAATTGAAGAGACATCCTAATCCTGATAGTTTCTTTATTAAATCCATTATTGGATGAGTGATACGTTGCCTGTCAGTCAAAATACTTGCAGCCCATATACCAGAACATAATTGTAAATATAGATAAAAGGAGCTGGATGAAAATTTGTATGTTCCCCTCAAATCATGAAAGCTTCTTAAACCAGTATCATTCGTAATGTCTCCTAAGCTATGTATATTTTATGTCATTGAAGTGAGATTAAATATTGTCCTGTAGACTTTAATAAGCTATTATAAAATATTGGTGTGTTAGCATGCCATTTAGATTTCCAATTATATATCTTTTCTATTTTCTGCAAATTTTGAATTGTATAAACTCTTATTAGACCATACTTAAGTCTACATTTTCTAACAGAAAGACCTGTAATCAAAATGCCAATCAATGGAACTGGGGCCACCAAATTCCTCTCAATATTGAGTCACTGAGTTGAAGTATTGCCATTAAACCAATTTTTTAAGGGACGAAAGGTAAGACTCCGGAAATACAATTTAAAATTGGGTACTGATAGCCCCCCCTAACTCCTTTCTTTGTAGGCTTGCCAGTTTTATTTTTCGGCGTCTGCCCCCCCATAAAAACCTAGTAATAATACTACTACTACTTTGTCCCAATATCTCAGAGGGGGTGCTAGCGGCAACATATAACTACAGAAATGTAGCCCTGAATTCAAAGGTAATAGAGAGGACTTAGTCCAGTTTATTTTGTAACTAGACACATAGCTAAACTGTTCGAAGATATTGAGGATGTACTGAAGAGATTGCTTTATTTCAGAAAAAAACAAGATGTCATCAACAAATGAGGATATATGGTGCTGGGTAGATTTTTTTTATTGGTGTGATACTTAGGAGATAACCTAATGGACTGTGCCAATGGCTCCAATAAATAACACTGATGAGATTGGATCTCCTTGACGACTGCTTCTGCTTATTTCAAAGGGAGGAGAGCATATGTTACCAGTGAATACACTGAGAGGTTTTTATTTTACCATGTTGATAAAATTTGACCTCAAGCCCATATGGTTCAATGTAGACCATAAAAAAGGCCACTCAAGATGGTCAAAGGCCTTTTCTGCATCAACTGACAATATAGCTGATGATGCCAGATTATCAGAAGCATCCAGAATATGTAGTGGATGACGTAAATTGTCAGCTGATAAGCGCTTTTTGACAAATCCACTTTGGTCTGGATTAATCAATTTAGGCAAGTGCTTCTCCAGATGGCTTGAAAGTGTCTTTGAAAATAATTTAATATCTGCATTTAATAAAGATAAGGGGCAGTAGTAAACACAATTGGTTGGATCTTCATCCTTTTTTAAAAGAAGTGTTATTAGTGCTGTATTTGCATCTCTTCCAAAAGATCCTTTCTGAATAGCAATATTAAACATCTACAACGGTGGTGGTCGTAAAAGGGTTAAAATTTTTAAATGGACCTGCGGATGAATGCCATCACTTCCAGGTGGCTTACCCTTATTCATTTTTCCTAAAGATTGTTTAAGTTTATCAAGAGATAAAGGGACCCCTAATATACAAGCTTCCGCTGTTGACAGTGATGTCAGATTAGTTTCTCAAAATAATTGTCCCTGTCTATCCTATGCTGAGGAATTGTTATGTGAAGTATACAGCTGTCTATAGACATTACAAAATCTTTGATTAATCAACAATGTGGTCCCAGTTTCTGATGTAACATTTGCTATATTTATAAATTGGTCATTCATTTTTAATTTATTATCCAAAAGATGACTAGGGCGATTGCCATAAAGGTAATGATTAAGTCCAGTATTATGTATGGCAAATTTGGATAAGGGGCATCTTTTATAGTATCTGCTTGACTCTGCTCCCTTGAAGAAAAACAAAGAAAATATAGCCCCACTATAGTTAGATGACAACATTATAATGTTGCAAAAAATATAATGTTGAAATATCATGTCAAGTCTTGAGGATCTAAGAGTTACTCTGACCTTATTTTAAAGGAACCATCATAACCCTTGTTTTCATTATTATTGATTCAGGTGAAAGGGCTGATTCTGTTTCGAAGCTGGAAACAAAGGAGTATCTCCTTTGTGTCAAGCTTCCAGTAGTAGTAGTTTCCATTAGTTTGGCTGTGATGAGCCATTTTGAAGCCGTTAGTTCAAGGGTGTCTTGCAGGAAGACCTCCATCTATTCCATACATACTGTTTCTATAGTTTTTTATACATAAAACACACATTGCACACATTTTACACACAAACACCTGTCTTATCACAGTTTTTTTCTGGGTTACTTGCAGGTATTCAAACTCTTCTTAATGATGTTTTTACTGCTCCATGTTCATCTCCTTATTGCTGTTGTCATCCAAAGTTTTAAGAAGTAATTAGAAGTAAGTAAGAAGAAGAAGGAAAAAGAAGTAAAAAACTATCACAAATTATAACACAGCAAACCAAGATGGTGAACACAGTAAACACTGTACCTGCTATGTGAGCATATTAGCATGACGAAAATTGCATTTAGCTCATTAACCTTATTAGTGTTGACAGCATAAACAATATACTTACAATTACACAGCCCAAACTACCTAGGTAACCAAACAAGTACATAGGCATATAAATAGCTCACTAACTCTAATACTCTTACACTCACTCAACTCTTTGAAGTTGAAGAAAATGTCTTTATTTTATTCTTCTTCCAACTTTTTCAAGCACAAACAAAATGTGTTAGTGCCATCACTTTAATGGGCTAAATTACATTTTATGGCTTCCTGCTGATGTTTTAGAGCCAAAACATTAACCCAACCTTCTCTCCTCTGCTGTCCTCTACGCTAATTTCAAACATATCCCTGATTTTTTCCCCCATTGTCTTCATCATTCTTCTCAAACCCCTCTTCTTCTGTTCTTCCTTCTCCCCCCCTCTCCTCTCCTCAAGCAGTGGAGTGACTCACATTCCCTCTGGTGTGAGGTGTTTTATCTCATCAAGAAATGGATGAAGCCAGGCATTTTTATTACCTCAGTAAGACTACCTCACTCTTGTAAAACATTAAGTTATGTAATTAAGGTACACTGAAGAACATAAAGAGGTGAGGGCATGTAAATAAGTCTCAAGTTCCCCAAGGAAGAATAAATGCAGATTAAAACCATTGACAAGAAAAAAAGAAAAGGACAAAACAAAGATGTTCAACCTTCCAGGTCCTGGCAAACTGAGGGCAGAGGGAAGCACTCTATCTCTGTGAGCTCAGGTTTTAAGGAGCAAAGTTTTACATTCTTGTTACAATACTGTTTTATTCATAAACACACTCTACCGCCTTTCTTTATCTAGGCCATATCCTCACTCTGAGCCTGGTATGCATATTGAACCTGCATAACTATATAACTTTGCCTAATTATAAAAAGCTGCTCATACACAACTTGCATTTAAAGTTTTTGGTGTAACATTTCACTTGCAAACAGGTTTTTACAGCATTGATAAATCCAGTGACTCACCAAATCAAGGCTGCAGCCTGCTAGTGGGCCATGAAGTCATTGCAGATGGGCATGAAAGTCATTTCACAAACAAATAAATGAAACAAATTTAAACAAGAGCTAGAAATTAATAAAGCCACAGATATTTATATATTCTGTCAAACATAAACGATGTTTAAACTTACTTAGAGCGCATACTTTGCAAAAAATTGCTAATTCATATGCCTGAATTTTCTGTTTTATTCATTGGCTCTGACTCTGCACAGTCATTCCACTGATATCAATTTCAACTGAATTTCTCTCTGCTATCAATTTTGCTATGGTCAGCATGGACTGGTGGCTGCCTCTGTGCACTTTAAGAACAGAGAGAGACAGTGGGTTAACATGTGAGACCTCAGCAATGAATGCAAATAAGCAGAAATGGAAGAATGGAAGACTTTGTATAAAGAGCAAAGTAGATCCAGAAGTATATGTCACTATAAGTTAGAGTGTTGACATATTCAGGCTTTCTTTGACCATATTCTTCACTTGTGTGATGGTTATATAAAAATTGCATTGAACAATAAATGTTAACATAATGTATTACATAGAGATGACCACACAAAGAATTATAAGCTGACTCTGTTGTTCCCAGAACCTCACTGTTTTGCTTTACTCTCTCAGTAAAAAAAGCTCTAAAAACACACTGTACACTACATCTCCAACACCAAACAGCAGACAGAGCCACTAACAAGAAACAAGCAAGTGAATATAGTAAGTAAGTAAGTAAAACTTTATTGATATAGCAAATTTGAAACACAGTTACAAAGTGCTTCACACACACACACGCACACACACACAGAAAATATAAACAAATAAATAAATAAAGCAAAATGAATTACAATATGAAACACGGCACAATGAAAAACAGTCCAAACTAAAACAAACAAAAACACACAACAGGGATGAAGATCTTGAAAAAGTATCGCCTATAAAGATGGGTTTTTAGAAGTCACTTATAAGACTCCAAAGACTCAGCAAAACTGACATATTGGGGATGATGATTCCAGAGGGCTGGGGCTAAAACTGCAAAGGTGTGGTCACCTTTTGTCTTGCAGTTGGAGTAGGGGATGGATAAAAGGCCAAGATTTGAGGAACGAAGTAGTTGAGAAGTGGAATGAGGAATGAGGAATGAGGAGATCAGAGATGTAATGGGGGCAAGGTCATGCAGGGTCTTATATGTTATCAACAGGATCTTGTTTATTCTGTATTGGGGAGCCAGTGAGAGGATGCAAGAACAGGGGTAATATGGGACCTACAGCTAATTCTGGTTATTATCCTGGCAGCTGCATTTTGAACCAACTGTAAACTATTTATAGCAGCTTGACTGAAGCACGAGTAGAGGGGATTATAATAATCTAGATGGGAGAAAATGAAGGTGTGAATTAATAGTTTGAGATCCAAAGAAGACAAGATACATCTGATTTTTGCAATATTTCTTAGCTGAAGAAAATAGGATTGGACAAGCTTAGTAACATGATGGTCAAAAGTCATATACTATAGAATTGATATTTGAATGAAATGGACCAATAAACTGATCAACTGCAGTAGCAAAGTTACCAGGTCCAACTGAAAGAACTTCTGTTTTGTCAGGGTTTGGGTGGATGAAATTTAAAGACAACCAATCTATGGTTGCAGCTTAGCAATCATGGAGGGAGGACAGTTAAAATAAGGCAGAAGAAGCGGGTGGGGGGTAAAACAGTCAGGGGAAAATTTGACCTCAGACCATCGATTTTGTCAACAAAAAAAAAGTTTTCACAGTCATTAAAAGATGAGTTGGGAAAGGCAGGAAGAAAGGGATTTATAAGCTGGTTGATAGTACTAAACAGAAACCTTGGGTTGTGTTTATTACTATTGATCAGGCCAGAAAAGTAGGCAGCTCATGCATCTTTAATGGTTTGGTTTAGTTTAATCAATAAGTCTTTCATATGGAGGTGGTGAACTTCAACTTTAGATTTTTTCCAACTACGTTCAGCTTTCCTGTATTGTCTTCTTTGCTGTCTGATGTTGTCATTGATCCAAGTGGTTGTGTTAATAATTGGGACAGCCCTGGAAGTGTATGGATCAGTCAAGGGCTGATATACACAATTCACTGAACCAGCTAACTATGTCATTAATATTGGTGAAATGAGAGGCAATTTGCCAGACTAGAAAAGCAGCTGGAGAACATGGCTGTGGACTGCTAATTAAAGACATAAGAGTGGATTACACGTTTCTGAGTTATTGTAAGGCTGCATCAAAGACAAAGACATCTGTGGTCAGAGACAAGATCAAACTAACTCATGGAATTAAGAGACATGATCAGAGTAAAAACTAAATGTGAGTGTGCCTGCGGTTATGTATGGGGCCAGAGGCATGCTGCATAAGCTTAAAAGATTTAGAAATGTTTGAAGAATTTGTGGCAAATTAGTTAAAAGGATTGTCAACATGAGTAGTAAAGTCACCAACTATAATGGCCCGATCAAATGTAAGGACCAGAGAGGACAGTAGCTCAGAGAATTAAGTGAGAAAACCCGTATTTGAATTTGGGGGGTCAATAAATGATTACACAGCAAACTGGGTTATCACATACAATTTTAAAACTGTTAAAAGTACCAAAACTGAATGAAGTTCAAGTGAGATGATGCTTAAAGACAACTGCAATGCCCCCACCACGGCCTGTTAATCTAGGTGCATTCAGAACATGATAACTGTGTGGGCAGAGCTCCACTAAAGGGCAACACTCCCCAAGTTTAAGTCAGGTCTCAGTAAGGAGTATGAAATCAAGGCTATGAGATGTAATTAGATCATTGAGAATGAAAGATTTATTAGACATGGACTGAGAGTTTAGTGGAGCATATATCAACTAATGAGCCAGATATTTCCCTCAGGAGTTGTTGGAGAGCTAAAAAGAGAGTAAATATTGAACTTACATTTATCAGGTTGACACAAACACAACTCCAAATTAAAGCTAACGTTGCTCTGTGTCTGCTGGATGTTTAAATAGGCAACTACTTGCTAATAAGCCTGCCTTCAGCTTAAAAAGGTGATAATATGTCAAACTTTGCCGGTTAGCAAACATAGAACATGAACTTCTTATTTTAAGTCTCTCCTCTCTCTCCTCCTACCTCCCACTTCATCTCATTCATCTAATCACTAAACGTGATGGACCTTGTGTTGTGTCTCTTGCTCTTCATAAAGTGGCTTTTGCAAGGATTTCACATTCATATGTGGAAAAGTCTCTTGTAGCTGAATAAAGAGTGAGGCCAGTTGCACTCTGATGAAAACTGATGTGGCTCTACATATCTAGATTCCAAAACTCTTCTGGCAGAGGTATATGTTGTCATGAACATGCGTATATGTTTCAGTTCATAAGCATTTAGAGATTCAATGTTTTCTTTAAGAGAAAAAAGTCACTATCATATTCATATAAAGTATGTGGCTTTGGAACGACATATAAGACAAAGAAAGTAAAAATTCTATCAGATTTGGATCAGTGCTAGACTGTGAGAGAGGTACTTGTTTTAGAGGTGGAGCATGACTATAAAGTGTATGATGCACTGCAGAAGGCTGAAATATGCAAGAAACAGGACTGCATGCATTTCTGTGTGAATGAGGCTTTATCAATGGGGAAAAGTGACTGACTTCTTAACATGCATTTAATTTATTGTCTAGACTTGAGATGGTTTGGACTTGTGGGACTCATTGAGTATGTTGTGCTCTTTCCATTGTTTTGTCTTAAGTGTCTGTTAACAACCTCGATCTGGTAAGGTCACATCCCCAGTCCAGCCAAACACACCTACACCACTTTCCATCATCACCTTATCTCTGTGGGTCAAGTTTGTGAGAATGCATTATGGTGGGATAACCGTGTGTTCACATATGCATGTCTGTATGTTGGATGTATCACTCTACTGTTATCAGTGCATATCTTTGTGTAACTATGTGCAGTTTGCTGCCATTTATCTGCTCCTGACCAGTGCTGTTTGTTCCACACTACACTGAGCACCCGTCTCCTCTTTGCCTCTTTCATTCTTTAGTTATGATTTATGCCCAAACCTCTTGAGGCATAGCCAGTGTGTCCTTCTTTGGACTCAACCCCTAACACTCAAACCCTCTTTAATTCAAATCCCCTTGACAATGATATTACATACAGCGTACATTGTTTTTCTCAGAGAATACATTATTCAATTAGTCAAAAATACCCCACTGAGATTTTTCACTCAGTTCGCAATGAACCATCCAGACCATTAATCTGCATTAAGAAAAACAGCCCTGTGTGAAAAAACACAGCCCACTCCTTCATCTGCATCTCCACTTAGCACACTCTTAACAGACATACTGTATGTAAACAGACTGGATATGAATCTGTGGGCTGAAGGGCTACATGAAGGTCAGGATGACCTATTACATTTATGTATGTGAGATGAACATCAAAATCAAAATGAAAGATTCATTACAAGTTATTTTTCAGAAAAAATATCTGTAGCCATCATATACAGGAATACGTCCATTGCATCTCCAGTTTTTGTTGATGCATTGTACATGTAATTTGAATTTCATCTTCTCTTGAAACCATATGTGGTATACTGTGTAATAAATTTGGGATGCTGTATAATAATATGTGACATTCAGTATATTTTTGCCTCCCTGGCAAGTTTTTTCCACAAAGGGCCTGGACTATTAAGCCATTAAACTGTATTAATATGTCTGCTTTTAAAGGGGTAAAGAGGATATGAGGAATAATAATAATATCATTTCAAGACATGTTTTTGTTCCCTTGCTTGAGGTGGTCAGATCTCTCTAGGCTAGAGCTGGCATTGTATGTGGAGTTAATACTAATTTATAGTTTAGTGGTGTTGTTCTCCCGTAGACAGCTGGCCAAGGACTGACAATGTGAAGCTGGAAATGGGAAACAATGGAAACTATAAATTACAACATGATTAACTCCTTGACTAACATGAACAACACACAAGAAAGACTGATGGAGTTTTTTCATATACTCAGCTTGTTGTTGTTGATGCCTTTGGGCAAGGTCACCAAGCACATCCTCTGGTCATCCATCTTCCTTGAATTTTTCAACATTTTCTTATCATATATTCATCAGTAAATCCAAAGAAATTGCCTTTTCTCCAAATAAGGAATTCAGATCACACTTTCTTACTTAAACTTATCAGTATTGCTTACTTAGCTTGCAGCACGTGCTTCCTGTATAGGATGAAATCCATTTCAGAGTGCATAGATATTTTCTCATTATTAATTATGGCATTTACAGCGAGTACCTCTAGTAAAGGCAGCATAATGTTAGGCCAACACAGTTACAAGTAGAGAAGACAGAAATGTATAAAAAGTAACCTTGATGAGTGGGAAAAGATGAACTTATGACTGTAACCTTGTGTCACACACCTGAAAGAAGCCAACTGCACGATATAATCAGGATAAGTAATCTTAATCAAGATCAGTTAACTGGGGCTTCTTCATAATCTTATCTTATTGAGGTTGACCAACTGCTGGCCCACAAGGTCAGCTAATGGGGTAACTGTATTCTAATATACCACCAGTCATGACTGATTTACTGGCTAATTGATCAGTTAAGGAATGTAATCCATAAAATTAAATAAATCACAACAAGAAAGGTAATCCCATTGTTTTTTTTAAAAAAAAAACATGTATATTTAATTAAGATTAGGAATTAAATAATACAATCTTGAGAAAAAAAATCAGTTTTTGTTATCTTCAGAGGCGCCATGCATATGGCTACATAAACCAACTGTGTGGGCTGAAACAGACAGTGATTTGGTCAAAGCCAATACGATACACTGCAACACTAGCTGTACAGTAATTGTTTGAAACTGTAACTAAAGGAAAACATCACTTTTAATCTACATAAGCTTCTTTAAAAAACATGTTGATACAGCTTAGTATAATGTCTAATAACATCACTGTGCTGAAAGCAGATAGAAAGCATTCTCAGGTTTCACTGGCTACTTCCATGAACTGTCGGTTCCTGGCTGGGTTTACCGTCTTCACAGCGTTATTTCTGAGGTGTTGTTGTGACAAAGGCTTACATAATTTAAAACTCTAGGCAGAGACACGGCAAAGAACAGGCTTAATTGCTGTGACAGGACAGCTTTCTTATTGTGAGTAAATCTTGCTGAGCATCTATTATGACAGCTTCCTTTATCAAAACCCACAAGCACAGTGTGCAGTACCCAGCAGAGAGAAAATAAAACAAGTCATGTTCAATCATTCCACTGCTGCTGAAGTTTTTCCTCTTTGAAATAGAGGTTCTTTCTGTGTGCTTCTATCACATCAAATGATACTTTTTAGTTTTTCCTGATCTAATTTTTCTGTGTAAATATTTTGAAATAAACAAGTCTTATGGAAGAGTCCTGGGTTGGTTTGTCTATTGGTTTGAAATGTTGTAGCCACCAGAGGGTTATTCCTAGTGTACAATATCTGCAGATTATGAGAGCTATTTTATTAAAGTTTTGTTTTGAAGAGGAAACAGTTGTGATTAAAGTTTTATACCTTTGTATTTTATACAAACTGGAGACCCCAATTCCCATCAACCCTCTTTGTTCTTGTAAATATTTTGGATCTTTGGTCAAATGCTAAAAATGACTGTCGATTTATTGTTAAATACTACATGATCAGTCAATATAGATGAAATAAAACATATGGAAACATTGTGATCTTGTGTAATGTCACAGCCACTAAAACATAAAATCTAAGAGGAATGACATACTGGCTATTATATCACAAATTTGGCAGTCAGACGTGCTCACCTTGTGCAAATCTCCAGTGCAACAGAAAAAAGCATAACGGAGAGTGGTCCTTGGTCCCTTTGCATACATGCATGGATGTGTGTATGTGTGCACTTACTGCACACTGTTTCACACGGTGATGAACATGACTCTCATATAAATAATTGAAGATGCTTGAAGAGCCTTTGCTCTTTATAACCCACACTTGACCTTTACGCTGCTGCTCTGAAGTATGACAAACAACCTTAGCAGTTTTCATGTGACTTGTTATCATAAAAATAAGTTAATTTTACCACATTTGACATATTTAGGTAGAAAGAGCAGAGTGAAGCATGTGGAGGGTGGAGATGGTGTTGAGGTAAATGCAGCAAAATGCACATGTACATGTCCAGCTAAAATAAGAATGCAGATGCTAACTTGTAGTCATTTCACAGTTTGCTGAACATCAAATTAAAATCTAAGCTCAGTGAGCACGAACTATAACCCCTGTTTGTTTGCTGTTATAGTAATCAGATATTATGCTCCATTTTCCTATCTAAGAATCTAATTTTAGTTGTGTATAGGCCTAAATCATGTTTCTTTTTTCACTACAGCTCATATAAATGTCATTTGCATTATTTTACGTCTGGTCTCCAGGGGCAGAGAATTTCCTATGTAAAACTGACACATAAATCTGCCCATCAGTTTTTGGAAGGAGTTGTGGCTGTGGCCACATAAAAACAACTTAACAGCAGACTTTGTTTTGTAGTTTGGCACACAGACAAGAGCCCCTCAGAGCCCCCTTTTTTGATGATGATTTATTATCTCAGAGACATATACTCTCTGCAGAGGGAATGGCCTACCTTTGCAGTCCTCCTGACTCTTATATTGCTAATGTGGCTTCCCAAAGCTCTGCTTCCATTGTGTGAGACATTTGCCCTCCATTTGCATAGCAGGTAATTATTACCTCATACCATTTTTGAGTGGCTATAGTTAAAGTTATTAAAATTGAGAAAAATCAGCATGTGATTTAATGTGGTAGTAATGATAGACCCACTTACAGATCAAAATCAGACTCGATTTTATTAGCCATGTAGTATATAGCAGTATAAGAATATATATAAGCTATATAAAATTTAAAATTTAAATATAAGCAATATAAAATAAAAAATATAATATATATAAGCTATATAAAATACATAAAATATATTAGCTTGACTGAATTGAGCAGGCTTATATCTTCATCTTTGTGAGACCAGTTAACTCCAACTGCCATTTTCTGGTTAGTTTTGTGAAGCCAGGTGTAGCAAAGAGCAATAGCTGCAGACAGACTATGGTGAAGTTCATAAGAGTGGCACCCAGTGTGCATCAGGTGAATGAGGATGTCCAAGTAGAGCTGTGTCTCTTTTACTCTTTCTCCTAATTAGTTATTTTGCTCAAAATGTATGTGATCTCTGCACCTAATAACTCTGAAAATCAGGTAGCATGAGCTGTGTATCATTTCTTTCTTCCTTAATATCATTATAAACTAACAGTGAATAGAAAGCATTATATCACAACTTGAGAAAAATAGAAACACTATGCAAGTATGGTATGGTTAAGGTATGCTTAGATTCAGACACTAAAACACTTAGTTAAGGTGAAGGAAAGATTGTGGTTAGGGTTGATGAAAAGGCAAATGTTAACTGTAGGTCTGTGATCACATGAGGGGTAAGTTCTTATACGGTAAAGCTGTTCTTTTGTTTTTGTTTTTTTTTTCTCACATGTGTTTTTTCCTCCTAGCTAATGGTATACTTACAGTGGCTTTACCTGTACAGTAAACCTTTGAATCCCAAGATAGACCAGGGCTGCCAAAGCCTTTGTTGATTTGTAGCTTTAGTCAATCATGTGTGCCGATAGATCAGCCCTATCATGGGATTTCCTCTCTGGCTCAAGTGCCAGCTGTAGTACTGATATCGACAGTTTAGAAAGATGGCTCAATGGAAAGCAATACAGCCAAATAATGGCAGTCATTATAAGGCATCAGAGGACTCCTCCGTGTTGTCTAGGATGCTGACTTTGTGGACAATACCTGTTGGAGATGTCAAAATGTGATTAGCAGTGTTATTATCTGTGGTGAGAGACAAAGCAATGTCTTTACAATAGATAATAGGGATTAGTAGTGTACAAAAGGCAAATGAAACATGCATGACGATATGTTGCTATGGTGATGTCATATTATTTACAGAGAATAGAAAAAAATGTATTAAATAAAATTATTTCATTTTCAAAATTATTTTATTCATATTACCATCCCAGCAAACATTGTTTTGACAGTGACGTCGTGTCCGCGGCAAAAAATGGTTCCGGTCGAATGCCAAAAACAGCAACGTGCACATGAAACGCAAATGATGAAACTCAAGTCAAATTGTTTTTTAGTAGATGTGTACATATTTGGAATATAGATATGTGTAAGTGTCAATTTCTCCTGATGAATATTTGGTCTGGTCCAATTTTGGTTTAAAAATGGTTGTGGACAGAAACTGCAGAAATAACGCTGTTGGGTAAGTTTGCTTTCATATTGGCTTATATGTTCTATAACACTCATGTCAGAGTTCAATCATTTTTCCTCACAGAATTCTGACGAGGACTGTCAGCGGCTGTTTACATCCTGGAGTTAGCATTAGCATTAGCATTAGCCTCCAGAGCCTCAGTGGAAACTGGAGAAAAGTGCATCAAATGAAATGAAGCATTAAGAAATCAAACAGTTATTTATCTGCAAAAAGCTGTACTTTTGATGATCATAATTTTCTGTATTGTTTATCCAAATAAAATAATGTTGCACATCAATATTGACTCAGTATGTTTCTGTAAAATGATGCATATGTCTTGTATTAACTAAGTTACTTAATGTGTTTGCTCTATGTTTGGTTATATTATCATTTCTTAGGATTATCTTGACAGTGACATGTTGTTAAGATGTATAACAGATAGGATATTGGTCGGACCATTTCAGAACCTGTAGCCTAGCATATGAAGTTGTTAATCTGGACATATAGGATGTATAAAGCTGCAGAATGCACGCTGTGTTCATAAACCTCAGCAGAATAGTGGAATAGGCTCCTTGATGGTAACAACATATTTTGACATCCAGCTGATGGCCAGGTAATGTCCTGGATGTCAGCAGAACTTTCATTTTGGAGCTATTTTTGAACCATAATGGGTCGTCTTGATTGGATGTTTACACAATGGTCATTCAATGTCTCAATGTTTGCTGGGATATTACCTACCTGGTATTCCACTTAGCTCTGTGCTGACTGCCTGCCATATGTCAGCTTTTCTTGTAGTATCTCAGTAGGATTTCAAACTCTGATCGTATAATTCCAGGCTTTGTTGCACCAAAATTATTAGCTTCTCATTGTACAGATCGCCCATGTTTTCTCCTTGTGTGAGGGAGCTATGTAACATCTGGTTGTAAATTCTGTTGCAGAGGATGACAAAAAATTAAATTATTTTACTTTTGACAGCACTGCTGTCTACTGCAAGGTTGCCGGTATTCTCTGCCGGCCTCATTCAATTTTACCTTCCTGCTCTCGTCCACTAAAATGATATCCGGTTTGCCATCTACCATCTGCCTGAATCCATGTGAATGCAGCATTAATTAGAAATGGGAAACTGGCCATAGAAAGTGTGACAGATGACAAAGATGTGCTGTCCAAGAATCCAGCAAGGACACTCTCTCTCTTTTTCAATAAAGAAAAAAAAAAACTTGAAGAGTGCAGATTGCCTGTTTCCACAAAGGCAAAAACAAAACAAAACAAAACAAAACGATTTTGGAATGTTAATCAGAACAAGACACAACTAAAAAGGGCACGAAAGCCTACAAGGACATATGCGAATGACTAACACCATGTCTGTCTGTCATCTGTCTCTCCCCTTTCTGTTTCGTCTCCTTTATGTCTTGATTTGTGTGTGTATTTATGTGTGTGTGCATGTATGGGAGCTTGAAATACTGATTTAACATGCAAACAAGGTCAAGGAGTGGCCACAGTCATTGGGAGACATGAATCACTCAGCCACTGATCACTGCAGAGAGACAAAAAGGAATAAAGGAGGGGTTGTGCTGGAGGAAGAAGATAGGGAAGCAATTAAAGGAAGAAGAATATAAGGGCTGGAAGGAACAATGAAACCAAAGACTTAGATAGTCTGAGAAAGGTGCTGATTAAAAGAAGAGAAGTGGGGATTAAAGGATGTACAATGGCATGAAAGGAATCATAAATTATTAACAGAAGAGATAACAAAAGAAGAATTAAAGGCAATTCATTTCCTTTTTGCTTTCTGATATATTTATTTTGCATGGTGTTTAAAACCCTGCATGATTCTGACTTTTTGACTGTGGCATACTGCCTCCCCCTCTATCACATGCATGCAGACACTCACCATTGCTCATTCATGTTGAGAGCCCTCCTACTTTTTGCTTTACGCAGCACACCGTGGTATTTGAGTCAAAAATTCAAAAAGTCTCTTGAGGTCATGGCACATTGCTTCAGAAGTTTTAGAAGCATTTATTGGTTGTACAGAGATGATTGTAACTAACTGTGCAGAGACTGTGAAGGCACATCATATAATTTCTTTTGTTTTGCAGTGAAAAGACTGACTGAATGACAAACAAACATTACATTGGGCCCCACAGTGATGGTGTCCAATGTGCCAAGCTATTTCGAGGTTCAGTAATCACACACACAAGCAATACAAAGGTGTATGATATATGATGATGTCCTCAAATTGGTTATTTCAATGGACTCTCCATAAAAATGTATTGTGGCATGGCATTGGGTATAGAGTCATGGCACAGGTAGTATTGGTAAAATGATGTTTAGTAAGCATTACGGCTACACCAGCTAACAGGCTACAACATATGCTGAATGCCTTTGGTTGCTAACAACAAGAAAGAATGCAGGCCTTACCTGAACTCCCTCATTCAACCAGTGGTTGGAGCTGGGCCCGACAATCTCCTCTCATGCCACCAACTGTGCACTGAGCTCTACATTGGTTTCAGTTCATTTAGGTTAACAAGTAGACAGAAACTAAAGCTGAATCCAAATGTCAGGACTTCACCGCACTTAGACTTAGACTTTGCGGGTATGTTTCCTGGAAGTCTGTGATTGCTGAGGGCTGTCCAAATCAGAGCATGTCCTCTCAAGAGCTCAATAGCTTTGATTTGTTTATTATAATATGTTAGACAGGCAAAGGTTGTTTTTTGTCCATCTACAATGTGAAAGTCCTCAGTTGAGGATTTTATCTCCATCATGGAAACACTGGAAGTCTTAAGTCCCATCTCAGAGTGCATGTTTAACCTCTCACAGCCTAGCGCCCTTGCAGACTTGACATGATGATGGTGAACATGTCAAGGTACGTACAACTGAAGTCCGCGAGAGCTCAGTTTGCAAGTCTGGAGATCAGACATTTGGATTCAGCCTAAACCAACATACTTCAGCGGTGGGGGTTGTCATAAACTGTCCATCATGGTCTCAACAAAGAGAGTTATCAGCAGTATGCCACAATTTCTTTTTCTTCTACTGCTCCCTGACAGGCTCATATTAGATAATACCTGCCTTCTTGAGACTTCAAAAATGGCAAAGGACAACCTGTGACTGTGTCAACAATAATCACATTTTGGACAGAGACTTTGATGGAGACTCTGGTACTGTGTTGTGTTATATGCTGTTCAAACAAGTCTCCTTGTTTTATCTTTACTCAATCAAGCTGAATTCATTAAATTAATTTGATTTCCTTTGATTTTAATCGATCTCTACATTAATCTATGAAAAGCACAAGATAAACATAGAAGTGTGTGTGTGTGTGTGTGAGTGGAAAAAAGAGAGAAACTAAGACCAAACAGACAAAAACAAAGAAAAAAGAAAGATGGAGAGATGCAGCGCCAGTTAGGATGACAGCAAGGTCAAAGAGATGGATAGAGGAATGGAGAGATAGGTTTGATAATAAATACAGCTTCTCCCTTAGCTGGGAATACTATGTCTCCACACAGCGAAATGCCAGGCAAGTCCTGGAAAGAAATCAAAAGTTATACTTTGTGACTCTACTATGGGGTGGGCAAAGCTCTTTAATGGGCTTTAAAGACTTGCCCATTAACCTCTGCACAGCATTGCACTGAAATATGCACATACTACTTTGGCCAGTCAGGTCAGAGCCAACATAAATCTCCTCCTTGTATAAATGTTCCTGTTTTATTCTCAGCATACAGCAACTTTACTTCACTCCAAATGTGATTTCACTCCTATCCTCTCAAGACTATAAAACTGCCTCATAAAATCTGTTACGAGGCAGATTTACTCCTTTAAAAGCTTCACAACAATATCATCATAAATTAATTATACATGTTCAGTTCCAGATATATAGCCAGACAATAGAGGCATTATTCAGTCTTACAGCTACAGTTACATGATTTCCTGGAACTCTATTAGTGATGGCTTTCTGCCCTGCCAAGGTGTCATGTTGGGGGCAAGAGAGTTTGTACATGAGCTTGGAATTTAGTGGTCATCCTTCTTTTGTTTGTCTTGTCCATTTGTCCTGGATAATGCTCATAGCAGATGGCCTTTTGGACAATTTTTTTCAGCCTAGACAAGTCCATCATGTAGGCTAGAGAGCAAAGCCTGTGAGACATACAAACTGTAGAACATTATCTCCAAGAATGACGTCAGTATTTGCAAACAATGTGTTTTTTTTCATTACAGAGATTAATATTATCTGAGAAAGTGACGGCCAAAGAGTAAAAGACATAATGGATAAGAGAAAGAGAGTGCCGATAGATTAATGTTAGCATATCAGGGTGATATATGTGACATGAGTTACAGGGGAATGACAGGTTGAAGAAATGGATGGAATGGGCCAAGTGAATGACAAAAATAGCAACCTGTTACTGCAACCTGAGCTATATTGACATCATGCCAGGACTTCTCAAGGGTAGTCCTGCAGTGCTTTCTCCATAATATCCATCTCCTCTGGCGAAATGTCAATTTCTAACTCATCTTGACTGGGCTGTGGCTTTCTTGATAAGATTTAGTCGCTTAAATGAATCATACATGATACTGTGCGGTATGGCTTAATCACAAAGTACTGCTTCCACCTTTGTTGTACCAAAAAGACTGGAATGTTTGTTGCCATCTATCCATCATATTACGCTAATGGAAAGTTCAGGGGTTTCTCACAATAAACACATTTGCTATACAGTCATAATCTAGTCAGTTATTACCTTACAATTTGTTTGCACTGTGCATTCAGCAATCCGTTGTAATTCTCCCCTCATATACAAGTTAGTTTAGTCACTGATTGCTCTTGATGATTTAAACAAAAGTCTTAAAGTGTCTTGACTCTCCGTTCATAAGTAAAGCAAATACACGAGTTTACATAAAATATACATTATAATGACTTGTCTTTGGGTGTTTGGTAGCTTTTCCAATATCAGTATTTACCAAGTTTCAATAAGGAGAGTGACATGGTGATTTGTCTTGTTGCCGTCCTCTGCAGCTTCATACTCTCTTCCGTCCCCTATGGGCCATGTATTCACTGTAGAACTTTCCCGGTCCTGCCATTCCTCATCTATCCACCGCTCCCTCTTGAGTTTCCTGCTTCTGTCTATAACCTGTTCCTGTTCCTCCCTGTGTATCTATCCCTCATTCTCTCATTGAGCCACATCTATCTCTTGGCTGTCATTCAGCACCACTGCCCCAGTTCCAGCCGTTTCTGCATGTCTGCCCATTCCTCTAAAGGCCCCTTTACACTGTGCAATTTCGGGCTGTCTGAGATGAAAGTAAACATTCATGAGGGAAACATGGTAAAATGTTTGGTTGACAATCCAAAACAGTGTCCATCAACCACACAATTTGGAGCTTTGGCGAGCAAAGACAGCCTGTGGCAAAATTCTGACAATTACAATTCAAATTCTCATAACATGACTTCTGCTACGACCCACACCTACAAACAAACCAATCAGAATTTGACATGAAATGACACATTTTTTTAATAAAGTTCAGAGGGAAAATACACTATTTCTCCACTTTCATATACTTTTTTCTATTTACGTTGTAGTGCTATGATTCACCCCACATTCAGCGTACAACTGTCATCCCTCAAATCAATATTGTGCAGTCTAACACAGATTGTGACCAAAATTTATTATTGGTGTCTCGATGTGACATGCAATAAACTTACACGATTGTTGTTGTTGCACAATCTAAAGCCACCTTTAGTCATCTTGTTATCTGCTACTGTGGACAGACAGGCTGCCTTCTCTGACTCTTGCCGTCTTGCCTTACCTTAATTGTTTGTCAGACTCTAGCTTCATCCACTGCTAACTGTAAGTCTGTTGTTTAACTACTTGTACCAGGTTTGCTACCATTTATTTCCTTCCACCCTTTGAGTTATACAACTCAGAGGTCCACCACCTGCTGGGTCTGCTGAATCCATGCTGGATAAAGTATCAGGTTTTGAACCCAGTTCTAGGTGTTTTTTTTTGCATACAGCTTTGAGCTGGGGTCATCTCAAAGAGCCCTGCTTTTCTTTACCCTTATCCTTACTTACTGAGATTGCTTTTGCCTGGTGAGTTAATGGTCAGTAATGAAAGAAGTAAAGCAAAAACTTGCTGAGGGGAACTTCTTAAAATCCTCAGTGATTAGAAGGAACATTGTGGGAACATTATGACCTTTTTTGATCCATGAGCATGCCTTCACATAATCCTGGATTAATGCTTAAACTGTCAAAAAAAGTTACCATGCATGTTCATTGGGCTAATATTGCCACTAAACATGTAACCTGGACGTGTTGTGCTGTTGGGTTGCCATGCCTTAGTCAGTATTGTCCTTATAACTGTTATTTTTATTGGGTTATTGAGTTTATTGAGTCATTATTTTATGGATTATATGTTGTTTATCAGGAAGCCTTTTTGTGTTTCCAAATAAACTAACATATGTCCTCTTAACTGAAACAGGAGTGACTAAAATATAAAATCAGACTGAGTACTTTTGTCTCAGTTTTATATCTTACCAGACCACTAATCCACCTACAATCAGTTCATGGATTTCCAGTTCAATGTAATTTCTTTTACTCCCTGGCTTATATAGCTACCAAGCACAGGGATAAAGGAGAGCCTTGTTTAAGTGGAAGTGATTAAGCTTGATTGATGAGACTGTGAGGAGTCTGGGGGAGGCAGAAGGGAGGCTGAGCTTGGCTAGCAGTGCTCTTGCTGTGCTTGATTCAATTCCCGAAGCGCATGAGCTGTGAGAGGAGATTATCCACCAGTAAAAACTCATCTGAATTACATTTTCTTCTGCTGCTGCCTTATTAAAAGAGCTCAAATAGTTTTATCAGCAGTGGCAGTGGTGACACCTAATAGGGGAGAGGTTGGGTATCACAAAGTTGGGTTTTTACTTAATTTTAGGTCGAGTGAGCCCAGAGAGAAATGTAGTAAGATGGGCAGTTGGGAGAATCAACACCTCTATACATTAAACAGATTTTATAGCCATTAAATAAAAGAATACATTTTTATGTTTGTAAAGCTCTGAGAGTTACTGCTAAATGTTGCTGCTAACCTTTAACGTAGGATTCTCCTCAGTACTACTAACTGATTATCTTGGCATTTGCACAGCACTTTTAAAAAAAAATATCACTTCCAAATCCATCATTATCCCAGTCTATGTTAACTGTCACATTTACAGTGTGACTTGCAAGAGTAAGAGCTGTAAAAGCTGTCATCAAAGAAGACTGAGCGAGACTGTGAAGCTTATTCTCTGTTAGTCACTGCAATCTACAGATCAGTCTCGCACAGAACTTCACATAATTACCATATCAAGCTTGTTATTGGTAACCCTCATAAACACTAAAATGTTGGTTTGACATTAAAGTCTGTGTAAAGGAAAATCATAGATTTCTTTTGAAACACATTATACATGTTAAAAAATAATTACTGAAAACATATGAGAAGACTATGAACTATGTAGCACTGAATTGTGGAGTTAGACTGTTAAACTGCTTTTCACCATTTCTGTGTTCAGGATTTTTTGGGCAGGCCTGAAATGGTGGCTCCATGATGTAGAAGAATGACTAGCATGACCACTTCCCTAACACTATATAAGAACTAGAGCACCCTAGCATTGGCTGGGTGTGTAGGAAATGTGAAATGTGAAATGATGTTATTTCCTCCATTAAACTGTTTCTTGCTGACAGACAGACTCTTCCTGACTTTAATTTTTATCCATAATAACAGTTAAACACATCTATATTTTACATCATTTATCGTCATTTCCATTCAGTCACAAATGAGGCTGAAAATTCCTGAGTGTCAGGTTTGATATGAGTTAAATCATTTCCATTTGCCCTGAAACATTTAGCCAAATACATATTTTCCAGTGTTCAGAAGACACCCTGATCATATTCTGGGTTATTGAATGATGAATTCACTATCAGGGTTATCAAAAAATACAGATGCAAATAATCGATAAATAGTATAAATGCATTCGCGAGTAGAAATGGTTCCTGTGCCTCTGAGCAGGACACAGTATAAATGCAGAATGCAGGTTTTAATTTAGGTGTTTGTTAAACAGGTAACAGGCTGCAGAGAGGAAACAGCTGCTCTAGCGGTGATAACTGTGAACCTTTATTAGTATTAGCACAGTGCACATGTGTACAGACACAAGTTTCTGTTAAAGCCGACTGACAGCTGATCCAGCTGTGATCAGCTGTCGCCGTCATCGGAAACGGACGTCGCTTCACATGACGCTTCAGAGGAGAGGACGTCTCATGTCTCTTAAAACAACTTTCCTTGTTTCCTCTCTCCTCGCTTGGTTTCCGGCGTCTCTCCTTGCATCCACGGTGGGAGGGACTAAGACGCAAGGAAAAGACACAAGTGAGGGAAACGTGGATGCAATTTAAGAGACTTGGGATGCATCCAGAGAAAGACAGACAGGGGAGCACTGGAAACACAGGGAAGGGGAAAAACAGGGAAACACCAGGGAATCTTCAGGTACCATAACAAAAACAATATAATAAAGTAATCACAAAGTCAGGAAAAAGGGAAGCACTGCAGAGGTCAAAAACAGCAGACAAATCGCCTCGTGTTAATCTTTTTGGTCAATTTATTTATGATGAATAGGCTGAGTTTGTTTTTGGGAAACTGCTGTTTTTTGAGGCAGAGCACTGAGCTGAATTTTAGAGAACGGCAACTGTTTTCTCCTACAAACGATCTAATCACATTCTTTAGTTGAGTTATTTACTTTGGCAGCAAAACATGAGCCAGCAGATAACTCCTGTATGTTCATCCGGGGTATTTTTTTGGAGTTTACTAAATCTAGAAAGGTAAAAACTAACTAGCCTACCAAAATTAAGGCTACAGTATACTCTAAATTATCCACAAGAACTGGATCAATGATCAAAGAACCAGTCTGCTGGGAATATTTAGAAATCCTGTGTTTTTTCAACATTGTTTCCTTTATTTGGGTCATTATGATATATACAAGTTTTTAGTCATTCCCTCTTGTGAACAGGCTTGCAAATCAGTCCTGTTCTACAAGGAAGACGGGGCAGATCAGAGGTTTATCTCTAATGTCAACTAGCATCTGTGCACTCTGTATGACTCCTCAGGCTTTTAACTTCCCCCTCTCCATCTTTCATGCTGTCCTTCATTTTCTCTCTTATTTGCTCTCTACCCACCCACACACACACATAGACATGCACAGAAATTATTACAACCGTTCACCACCCCCTGTGTTTTTTATTACTCTAGGTGTAATGGTATGGGCCGCTGTTGCGAAACATTAATGTATAATGATAGTAGTCTTTCTTATCCCAGATAGGCACTTGAAAATAACACAGACAGGCACACACACACACACACACACACACACACACACACATAACAGACTGATAGAAATAACTTACATGCATAATAAATTACATTTTATTGGCTTCCCAACAAGGTTAATGCAAATGGATTTCAATGCATATATTTTTCATGTGACAATATGTGTTGAGTGCATAGCAAGCTTAACTTACTTGGACATAATGTTAACTTAATATGTTGTGAATGCTCATGAATATTATCAGGCACTCATCACAGATTGTCAACACTCAATGACACAAATGCAATTGTGTTTGTGTTGTGAGAATGATAAGTAGCCATTTACTAAAACAACCTATTTTGTAATCCCATATGGGGACAAATTGGATTAGATGAACCAGATCTTACTAGTCAGGTTTTTTCTGTAAGGCAGCTTGTTGATTCGTGCGTGGTACAGTCACAACCTGCTCAGTATCTATATTGAAAATGTTGAATATAAAAATATGAGCTGAACACATTTGCAGTGCAGACCCTAGAGCCTAGCAACAATAATGCTTCTTGTCAGAAGAAACACACTTAATCACCTAAAAATAAATTAGACTAAACATGTTTTTCTCTCTTGTGACCGGTCCTAGACTAACCATTTTTAACATCAGTCCACATGTATCAGCTGAAATATCAGTTATTTTCCTCCTGAGCTCGACCCAAGAGGAAAGCACAACTGTCAGCAGGCTCCTGTGACCTATTTTTTCACAGAAAAATGGTATTCCAGGTTTATACATGTTGCAATCGGTGGCCCTTGTACCACATTTGAAATATATTTCACTGAACTGAACAATGTAAGTTTGGCTTTGTTGATGATTGATATTAAATATATATTTATAATGAAAACTGCTAAAGATACATAAATGTACTGTAAGCTTTAAGCAGGAAAAGCAGATAAAATGTGTATCTGTCAACCATGTCTGGTTTAGATAGTGGGCAAATTTAAATAGAGTCTACATAGATGTGTTGGTTACAGCAATTCTTTTTTGCTATAAATAAAGCCTCATACTCGGTACAGTAAAATACTCATCAGAGAGCAGGTCATTTTCAGCTGCCCCAGTGAATCTTATAAACTCATGGGGTCGTCTCTCTGTTTCTGGAGTTTGATTAAGTTTAGAAAAGAACAAAACTGTAGTGCGAGCGTGAGAGTTGGGGTCTAGACGCCTTAGTCCTGTAGGAATGTGATTAAAAAATGTTATGGAGAAGATTTTGAAATCCTATACAGAGTCTGGTGGTATAATGGATTGGGTTAATAAATAAGACTGCTCACACATTAACTGATTACTTTCAGCAACATGTTATACAAATTATTAATATCAATCATCAACAGTTGTTTTGGTGATACATTAAACAACACTGTTTTCACATTAGCTGTTCAGTGAGCATTGTCTCTGAGGAATCCTTAAGCCATATGTCATATGGCCAAATACAGATATTAAACATGATTTGATGTGTTTAGTAATGATGATATAATCTCAGGAATGTGGTTGAGGATGTCTTGATCATAAACAAGTTGTGACTCATGGGTTTCCCTGTGGGTCTGCTAATGATGTCTCCCTCATAATGTCTTAATGTTGCAAGCAACATGAGACTATGATTGTATGTACTGATAGCAGATCGTGTTTGTGTATTTCTCTGCCGTTGCTGTTCATAATGCTGCACTGTTTAACAATTCAAACTGCTAATCTAAAATAAAGACAGAATAAATCAGCGTTATTCCCAAGTTCAATAAACCAATCATCTGCTGGATGCTGATCTTTCAAGGTCATACAGTCATTCAGCCTTGGAGACTAAGCATAACCATCATCACCTTATCTGCAATCGCATCACTGCAGAGCAGCTTCTTGACTGCAAAGAGGGATCCTGTAATTCAAAGGGCCAGTATCTATTGAGGATGTTACTGTAGGTGTAAATGGTGTCTAATGTCTCTCTTGATATTGAAAAAACATGTTGTATACTGTAGGATTCAGGCGACTTGAATAGAAGTAAACACAACAGGTAGAATTACTGTCTAATTTGACCTGTTGATTATAGTTGCTGACTAGTCTGTAGTAACATGAAGAAAATCAGTTGGGTTTGATGCAGGATTGTAATATTGAGAAACATTTCTGAAACCGGCTTGACTGAAAATAGTTTGTCAAGGTGATATGTGTATTGAAATATTTGAGTGGCTCCTTAAAGGCTTTTAAAGACGTTAAAGGTAATCCTCTATGTATCCATTATGCTTGGTGTTATACATAAATTGAAACAGGGAAATAAACAAGGTGTTTAAATCCAGTGTCCAGGCATATTACTGAGATGTTTGTTGAGACAAGACTGAAATGACAAGAATCCTCTTGAGTTCTTGCCTTGAACTTTTTTTCAAGGTGAAACACTCAGACTCAGACACAAGCAATCAAGATGGCATTAGCACTGCTAAGGAGTGTTGTAAGAAGTTTAATTTTGCAACCTCCAAGAGAACCTAATCCTTTAATTCTGTTGAAAGCTATACAAGTTTGCCAAGTTTTCAGACACTCACGTATTGAACAGATGTACTTTGCTCCTCACTGTGACGCTTTCTAAAAAAACAAAAATGAAACTGCACTCCTCTGAGGAAAAGAAATGGTGCTCCGACATGCATATTATGGTGATTGCTGCTTTTATAAAACTTGATGAGTTTTGTAACTCATCAATTCATCCTGATGTTTTTTCTTTTTAAACGAAGACAAATGTAGCATCTGCTAAAACTTTTGATTAATCCTACCAACCAGGCATAAAACATTAAGACAGATCACAGTAAGCAGTAGTCATATGTTGGGATAATTCATATGTTCTGTGTTACTCTCAAGCAATCTGTCTCTCAAGCAATCTATCCAGTTTATTGAGGCGCTGAAGAAACTTTGAGAGTCTCACCATGTTGACTGACTCTTAGATTTTATTCAGAGCATTATGGTAATTAAAGCAAGATTATGTAACTTCTGCTGAGCAGCAGCAACAGTGGCTTCTGCTGCCACAAGCGGTAATTACAGGACGCTGGTGCATTCAATTCTGTTGATATCTGAACAGTGAGGGTACCACACTATTGTAATGTGAGGGAACACTATTTGAAAAGGAACAGACTTCAACACTTGTGCAGTGTCTAGACCATAAGCATAGCGTGAGCAGCACGTTTAGCAGAGCAGCAGCAACAGTGAGTGAGTGAGCTGATGGGACATGAGCCAAACTAAGAAATCAAAGTGCATGTCAAATAAATTTCTGTCATTTTAGGTAGTTCTTATCACGCTGATATTTGTTCAAGTGCTAATTTTTCTGCTAAGTTTGTTTTTAAATAGTTATTCAACAATATATAAAGAGGATGTGACGTCATGATTGACAGCTGTGACAGCTGCCTTCAAACGTCTTTCAGGCAGTGGGATGGCTGAGGGGCGCTCATTGCTGCTGCTCACGCTACGCTTGTGCTCTACACATGGGGTTATTGTTGTGACATCCCTCACTGTGCTTCTGGCTTACGTTATTTCCGTGATCATCAACATCTGAACCCACAGCAGCTGTGTGCTAAAATGTAGTTTCTAACAGCTAGTCTTATACTGACAGACTTACGTTACAATCCAAATCACCGTCACATACTGGAAAATACAGTCTGGTTGCTGATTGTATGTATCCTAGTTGATCTTAGTTGTATCTTGGGTATCTATCTTACCTCTCAGAGGTCATCTGAGACCTTGGGTATCAGTTATTAATTAGCCTGTCTGTCACCATGGGGTTTTCATTTGGTTTCATTTGGTCAAACTGAATTCTCTTCAGCCCAGACCGATGCACTGGGGACCACAAGATCCCAGCAGCTCCCCCTCACGGGAAATTAAACCCCTACTTGGATGTTCTTAGACTGACTCTATCTCTGTCTTCATGTAGTCTTTCTCTCACAGTGGTCAATCTTGCTGACTTTCTCTCTCGCTTTACGTCTTTTCCTTGAGCAGAGGTACACCAGTACATGTCCTCTTGTGAAAGAGATGACGTTTTACAGAACTGTTTTCATTCCTTAACCCTCATGACAAAATGTCTTAAGTGAAAAAGGCCCATATGCCTGTATAAGGTCTGCAGATAACAGCACACCAATGCAGGAACTGAACACAGTTCATCACCCATCTAATGCAATCACCTCTGTGATGCAGCATCATAAGAGCTGGAGATGTTGGCTTATTGTATTAGGATAGAGGGAATGATTCTAACATTTATGCTATGTCAGAACAGTGACCCCAGGCATAGAGCTCAATAAAACCAGGAAATTTGTTGAAAGAAAAACAGTGTTAAAGTGCTTGAGTGTCTGAGCTGGAGTACAGACTCCCCTTTTCACTCTTTTTCATTGAAAATAGTTAGAATGACCTCAGAATAGTAGCCATTCTCAGATAATACTCATCCAGTTTGACTGAGCCTCAGGTAATATACAAAGGAGAACGGCAAATTCAAAATGTGCCAAGATGTGAGGCATATCCAAGGAAACTGCATTTAGGAGCCAAATGTGCTTTATTGCAAATTTGAGCCCTGGTATAATTCGATAAGGGTATTGAATACCTTCTGAAGGCAGTGCAGCTACAGTAACATTCAATGGGAAGACAATGCCTGTAAGAGGCCAGAAAGATTTTCCTCCAATTTTTTGCCCCGACATCAACCATTTGCATAGAGTTAAAGGTCTTCCCATTAGGAAACATGACCTTCTCCTCATTCTTTGGCCTTCATTTGAAGTGTACACTGTCTGTCTTTTAGGTTCATTAAGTCCCTTCAGTCCCTTCATCACTCTTTATTTCTGTACTCCCTTCTATGCTCCCCTCTTTTCTGCCCTCCATATCCCTGTCTAATGAACTTACTATCAGTTAGAATTTTAACCCTTAGGTATTGAATGCATCAGAGTGAAGGCTATGTGTCAGAATTGATAGCACCATACTTCTCAAGGAATGGGAACCCAGCTCATTCCTTATGTGAGCCAGTGGTGTGCACAGGGGGGTGGAATAGTGGGCAGCTGTTCCTACTCTTTCTCTCTTGGATGCCCTTTTTAAATGGCAAATCAAAATGTTTTTCCATGCGTTTCCTGCATGTCACCTGACTGAGGAAATTATGCTAAATGATCCTTATTTAGCCAAAAAGGCAGATCGCATTCTAAAAGATTTATGCTGTTTGTGCCCTCCCCACTGTCTACTGTGGGCCCTACCCTGAACATCCAATGCCACATCGATTATAGGTCACAGGCTTCTTTGCACCAGTTATGATTATCATTAGATTTATTTTGGCTGGGTCCCGAAAGTATATGTCCACACCACTGACCTAACTAAAAAATGTTGAATGAACGTTACTTCAAGGTAATGCAAACGCCAAATAACATTTTCATGAAACTGATTTTCTTGGATGTCCAATGTGAAAATGAGCTTTGTTCCTTAGTTTATGCAGTCAATACACCTTCTGTTATGTAACAGCTTGCAGAGACTGAGGAAGTGGGGTTCTCTCTGGGGGTTCATAATAACGTAATGATACAAAAAAAGAAGAAGAAGAAGAAGAAAGAGGGAAATGAAATGGTGCCCAAACACTGTCGCTCTGTGGTAAATATCCTCCTCTCCACTGTGAAGCTATTTTACTGTATATCTGTGCTATACACTGATGATGATACTGTTTCTGTTGGCAAAAAAATTATCTTTGCAGCTAATTAGCAAAAAAAACCTCACCATAAAATTCCCTCATGCAAGACATACTTTTTCACAAAACCACTGGCTTATAATGTGCTGTATACCGTACAACTCTCCATATTTCTTATCAAAGCCACATCGGTGACATTCTCCACTTCATCTGCTCCTATGCTGTCCAAGGACAAGTTTGGGGAACCAATTTCCAGTAATCATCCTGGATATTTCCACACCAATCTTATGCTGTTGCATGGTCACCCAGCCTCAATTAATATGCAGAAAACTGGATGTCCATTTGGCAAGTACTGCAGCGTGTTACTGGCATGTACCATAGACAACAGATGGGAAAAGCATGAGAGGTCCAGTGAGTCCTAGTGGAATGAATCCCACCTGCTTTTTACTACTCCATTCAACCCTATTTTAAGCAGAAGTACATGCAATCAATTTGTCATGTGTCACCTTCGACCACGTGGTGTATAACCTCTCTCATTATACTGGTGAGGTCCTTGTTGGGAGATGTGCTCAGAAGCAAGAAGTAGGTCAAGGGAAGGATGGGGACGACATTGTTGGGTGGATTTGCACATTTCTATTGACCTACCCTACATTATAGTCAACCTACATTTGCAATATGAAGCATATTTCTCTATATATTAGCCTTATTACTTACTATCCAATTGGGAGAGATGGCTACAGGCAAAGAAAGTTATATAGAACTGAATTGCCGCAACATTTTCAAGCTGTTCCACAAGCCTTGGCCTGATTTCTTCAGAGTGAAATTTGTTTAATTGTTTCCTCTGAAAAGCCAGTTTTAGGTCAATATTCTGTGGTGGACAGTCACATTTAATCACCTCTTAAGTTAATCAAACAATAAATAAAACAATAATAATTTTGTTAGCATTCAACATCTCCCACTTTGAGGCTTTACCTATGGCTAATTATGCTTTGTGGCCTTGGATGATGTTACTGTACTTTGTTGTCACAAAAAACATTATATGCCAGCAAAACCTGGTGTAGCCACCAAAACAAGTACATGATTGACATCTGGGCTAAACCAGGTGTTCGAACCCTCGGAAGCAACCAAGAGGGAAACACAGAACACTTCACTGTCAGAATGCTGGATGAAAAATAAGATACAGTTCTATATGTTGAGCAACACTGTGTGTGGGCAATGGTGGTGCTTGGCCCGCCTGTTGGAGGGGGATAGGGGACCTGGTTCGCTCTGCTGTGCCAGCTGCAGCACCTGTTCTGAGACAGGTTATTTGTCTCGCAACATGTGTAAAGCATGGCCACTTACAAACACACAGGAGAGAGAGACTGAGAGCTCTGTTCTGACACACAAGCACATTTCTCTCTCAAGCCTTTTTCGGGTCAGTGTGTTTTTAGGAAATTAAAAATGGTTTTCCACTGCAGTCCAAAAATATGCAAGTTAGGTGAATTGGTGACTCTAAATTGTCTGTAGGGTGTGAATGGTCGTCTGCGATATCTATGTCAGCCTTGTGATAGAGTGGTGACATGCCCAAGGTGTACTCTGCCTTTCATTCAATGTCAGCTGGTACAGGCTCCAGCTTCCTGCAACCCAGCACAGGATAAGCTAATATGGATGGTTATGGATGGACTATGAAGTGTTACATCAATCCCCTGTGTGTTGAGAACAAAGAGCCCTATTATAAGTCACCTACATGGCTCTATAGCAAGGTCATCCACCAAAATAGCCCTCTACAATGTCAGATTGTAGAAGGCTTCCAAGGTCCTATAGATGCTCAACACCTAAGTCTTAGGAGATGTAGGAAATGAAGGATCTGCCATAGTATATAATTTGCATCACAAAATAAAGTGGCTGAAGAGGGGCAATAGCTGAGGTTGGTGAAGGATTCTCAAAGGGGAAATAGATAGACCATGGACTTGATTCATGGTATTTTTGAGCATGATGTCCCCAAAAATTCTATCCATGTGAAATGCATGAGTGTTTATCCAGCTGACTTTGCTACACTGAAAAATTGATAGAGGCCAGCAGTAGGGGGTGGATAAGCATGACTTTAAGTGATTTTGGTATGTAGGTCTCAGTGTAGTGATTTTGTGCCTGTAAGGGGAGGATGAGAGAGAGTGGAGAAGGGGGACAAATTGGATGAGAAGAAGCGAGAGGATGGGCCAAGACAAGTAGTTCAACATAAGTAAAGGCACAGTCTTATCTCTGGACCACAGTATTAACTTCCTGTTCAAATTAGGACATATGGTCTTAAAAGTCATAAAAGATAAATTAAATTACAATTAAAATTTGTCTATGGACTCCTTTATGATAAATACTTTAATTACTTTTACTGCTACAGATGAAGTATTTGTGCAAGCATTCAGTTGATGTCTACATACTACTCTGCTCTACTTAAACCTAGAAACAGAATAAAAATGTATTCGATATTTTTAAGTGTGTTTTGAGTTAATCAAAAATAGAGAAACCTGCATCAATCTAATTAACATTTTCTCTCACAGACTTACCTAAAACCCTAAAAAATGTGGTGAAAATGCAATGTGAGGGAGCACAGCTAGAGAGTTTGCTGTAGGATATGTTAAGCCAGTTAGAAGTAATATGCTGTGAGACTTAAGACTGCGGACTGCTACATGCGTGGCTTCTGAGAGTTCTGTGTATCTTGGAGGTGCAACCTCTGACCTCATCTCTTGTCCCTGAGGTGTAGCTAGAGTTAGATTCATTAGCTGAATAGGTAGGGATGATGAACGATCTGTATTTCCTCTGCCCCACATAGACAGGCACACACGTATTCACAATGCACACACACGCGCACACGCACACACACACACACACACACACACACACACACACACACACACACACACACACACACACACACACATAGATGCTTACACATACATACTCAGGCCAACAGCAGTCAAGGAGATAAAGAGAGCCTCTCTGAAATACATGCAGGAGCTAGAAATACAATTAAACTTGCCAGGTAGACATGAAGACATTTGTTTTTGATACTAATCTCTTCTTGTGTGATAGATTTTTTTTATGCAGAGGGTAGGAAAGGTGCAAATCGGATGTTGCTTATGTGTCATATTGATGAAAGTGTTACATAATTATTTGGTCTTTTTATTTATTTTCCATGTTTTTCCTAAATGTGACAGATGTGTATGCCGAGGCGGTGAAGATGTTTTCTTCATTTGCTTGTGTTTTGTCTATTTGCTTGTGTTTTCTTCAGCTGCAGTGCAATGAGCTCTCTCAGCCACTGTAAATGTCTTACTTTAACTATTTATGTTTTACTGTAGATGCTTTCAGCGGGAATGGTTATATCCATCCATAACATATATCTACTCTTACCACAAGTTAAAGCTAAGGTAAGCATAATAATTAATACAAATTAAAATGTTCTAGAAAGAATGCTAACAAATGTGTGTGTGTGTGTGTGTGTGTGTTTGCAGGCATGTAAATCCAGTGAAGCATGTTGTACTGTATGTGGGTGTTCATACTGAATCTGCTGTAGCCTCTCTGGTTCACATAATCATGTGATTTTATGTCTGTGGGCTGACTTCAGGCCACCAGGCACGGTGTAAAAAGAATTATAGGCTGTCAGTCTGATGTATTATGTGTTTTTTTTCTCTTAAGTGTGTGTGCGCATGTGTCTGTGTGTGTGTGTGTGTGTGTGTGTATGTGTGTGTGTGTGTGTGTGCGCGCGCATGTGTTTGTGTGCGTGCAGTGAGACATACTGTCATATGTTTCGTGCAGCCACTGTGGGATCAGCTGTCAGCTCAAAACTGTGGACAGTGGCCCATTTTGACCTAAAGTCTCTATGGAAAAAATGCACATTATAAAGAGGATAAGGGTAAAGCATAATGTATTAGGTCCATAAAGGGCAAATTTTAATACATTTTTCCACAGTTGCTGCAATAGCCACTATTCAAAATTACTGCTCCATTTACGTTTATTATACTATATTGAACTGCCTGAACAAAAATGGATATTTCTTGGCAGTGTTATAGTTCACACTGTTTAATTATTGTGCTAATGCTATTAATGTAATGCAAAGTAAAACAATATTGTTCAGTGTTCACAGACTCTATGGGCTTAACTTCCCCCTTTGCACAGCATCCCTGAACTATGCATGATGCTTACCAAATCAGATGAGCTTCATCCTGCAGGAATGACAAGGGACTCACTTAGCATCCACCAAGTGAGTGACTTATGATTCTATAGGTCTTAATAGATGAGATGTTGCTTCCTGTAATTGTAAAAGTAGGGTTACAATACATAACCCTATTTCACACAGACTTTGCCCTTTGTCATGCTCTGTAGACTTAAAGAGGCAAAGTTTGAAAGTGTAGAGAAATTAATGTGTATGGTCACATGGAAGTAGCCCTTTAAAGGGTAACTACACACTTAAACTCTGCTAACTCCCTCCCTTCCAGTATATTTAAAAAAAAAATCAACAGAGGACTGCACAGGGCAAGAACTGTAGGGGGTGTGGCCTCATGGTTACGTAGTGTGTGATGCGAGAGGTCAGGGGTCACCGACTGACTATTGCTCAGTGTAGCATGAATAGTGATGCAGAGCTGGTAGTCAGACCTAACCAGCCATGAACAGCTGCTGTCAGACTGTTCGTGTCCGCAATGGAAAGACAGAGAATCAGGTGGAGTTTTGACAGTCACTAGAAGCACATTCATGGCCTTTGTAAAAGTTTCTGTGCTGGTGCTTGTGTTGTAGTTGAGCTAGCAGCTCTACTACGGGAGGCTCTCCGGTGTTTGTGTGTCTGTGGAGAAGTGTCAACACATAGCCATAGCTGTGCTGTTTATCATGTCTAATGTTATCATCATCAGCCCTGAATATCTTGTAAAGCTCTGAATATAGAACAGTTATTGGACAGCACATTTGTTGTGTTTACTGCCACAGACAAGGCATAAATCTTTGCATAACCACGAGTAGCATGTCTCCTCTCTGTCTCATGTCTCTTATCAGGCTTGCTACCAGCAGCTATATGTGAAAGGTACAACCTTAGGCTATAGTTAACCAGTGTTCTGATATTTATACTTAGTGTGGCAGCTGATATATGGAATATATCTAGGAGTCTTGCCTAATACATCATGATTACGGAAGGACCAGAGAATTTGACTGAATTGAATTTTCATATCCATGCGGACACAAATAAGCAAATTTTGAGCAGGGAAAAGCTATTTTTACTCATAATATGTGTATTGTTGGAAAAATCACTTGCATTAACGTCATATACCAACACAGACCTATGTGATTATGTATACTGCATAAAAGACATGATTTATTGTGTAGATAGGCTACCCTTTAAACTCATCATAGAACAGGTGACAGGAAAGTAGAATCCACCACTATGCAGACTAAGTTTAGATTTTCCCAACATGGGCTAGATTAAGAAAGGAAAAGTATTGTTCGATGCTGTTTTGTATGTCTACTGGTACACCATGGGGAAATCATTGAAGATACTCAGATTTTCAGGAGATGACAATACTGGGATTGAACATCTTACTAATCAAATTTATAAGATGTTGTGGGTTTTTTGTTACATAGGTGAACATTATAATGTCACATGCAAAAACAACTTGTGAGGAAGTCATTTTTCATTACAGTGTAGCTTTAAATTGGTCTGTGCATTGATGGTACTACACTGATAACAAAGCACAAAACATCTGAAGTTATAAAATACAAACAAAACTCAAATAAATTTGCATAGGTTCATTAGGGTGCAACTGACTAACACTCTATCTAGATAATGAGTCTGCTAGCTTTCTTTTTTGTTTAAGCAGATACCCCAGGTGGTACATAAACACATGGCCAATTAGTGTAATGTATGAAGTAAGTGAAAAGCACTACATAGAGTTTCCAGGACGATCTCTACAATCCTACAGACCAGCCACAGTCTGTGGTTAAAAGCCAGGGCTGATCAAATGATGCAGGGTTGCCTGGACAAGCACAAGACCTGAAAGTAGCAGAGACCTCATAGTGCATTAGTGAATCCTTCTCAGAAGATAGTGTTAGCATGAATGCAGTTTATTTCAAATAACGCTGTGAATCATAAAATGAAGGTGACTTTGAAGATACCAAACAGAGTGTGCAAGTTGGCTTTGTGGGTAAAATCGTTGTTGTAGGCAGTGACAGGATTCAAACTGAGTTAATATGTGAATTAGTCTCTAAAGATTTGCTTGGCTTTCAAGGATAGATATAGTGTACAATCTTCTTGAGGGAAGTTATATGATTAAACATAGTTTCTGCTGGAACTTCTTTTGAATTAGGACGCCATGGCAACACATCTTATGAATGCTTATTTCCATGGCAACCTCATCTGAAACTAGTTATGATGCCTGTTGCTGCATCTCTGAATTTTCTTCCCTCAGCTCAACTTTCATTACTTTCCAATACATGCAAAATTTGTTCTTTTACAATATTAAAAAATGTAACCATTGTCTTTCACAGCTTTTGCCAACGTGTTTTTCCTGTTGCCTATTAATGCCTATTAATAGGTGCTTTTTATTGCATGTGGGGCCAGAAACTGTACTGCAGGAAATTCTTTGGTTTGGGGAACAAGTGCAATAATGGTATGTAATCATAGACCGTATATAAAGATGGATGTAACGAGGTGTGATGTCACCCACTGGTTTGCATTGGAGCTGGTTTGAAGCCCAGAGTTGCTGCTTATGGTCGGCGCAATCTTTACTGTTTGGAGCCAGGACTTTCCAAATAAGGAGTACGGGGTGTTGCCTTTCATGCTTTGGAAACACACCCCACTACCTCGGGCCGAAGCGGATGTTAGTTTACTGGAACCACAGAGTGGTGCACACTTGTACTAATGTTACCTACTTTAGCTAAATTGTGCTAACAGGTAAGGTATCGTAATCAAGTAGCATTAAACTGACCCAGTGCGAGTCCTGGAGACAGGGAGACATCATGGCACACGGCAAACATCAAAGCTACTATAAGTCGTCAAATTTTATTAACGGACCAATAATTTCCAAAATGACCACCAGCACACTTCTTGAGGGCCTGAATTTAGTGATTGAGATAATAATGAGTCGTTGATTTAGTATTCCTGGGGAGAGGTTGACGCTTTTAGAATGGGAGTCTATTGAAACCAGGGATTTTTTGGGGCCAGCATCTAGTGGCCATTGGTGGCATTGCGCTTTAAGGCACCTCCACATTGGCATCAGCCTCAAGACATGATAGTTGCTACTTGTATACAATGCAATTCAAGAGCGTGGAGTGAAGAAGTGACAGATGGCATTAATGCAAGTTGTCATGCCATTTTGAGGACTGTTAACCTAAACTGTTTGAATAAAATGCATGAAACAAATATTATACATATTACTTCCAGAAATCTTCAAAAGTTGAGAAACTGTGGCTTACAGTCATGTGGGCTTCAACTGCCCTGTCTACCTGAACATACAAAGACCAATAAGGGACATAGAGGTGAAATGTACTGTACTGTAGGGAAGAAGAAGAGGGTGATGATAAGGTGTGAGACCTGGAGAGATACATGTGGTGCTGGAAAGGAGTAGTCATGTTGCTGGTGCAGAATGATAATGATCATATAACGTGTATATGCATGCATATATGTATACACAGAATACATGAAACTCAAATGAGAGGGGTCAGATGGTTGTATGTGCTTCTGGTAATTACAGCCATGAAAACCTCTCTATGCGCTTGTGTTAATGAACACAATTAAGTTACTTTGTAGTGCACCTGATGAAAATGGCAACCTGCCCTGTCAAACCTCATAATATCTACACACCTTTTTTCATTGCCAGAGTTTATGTCGATAGAAGTTCATATCAAAATTTAACAAGTATCTTTGTCCTGTGGTGTTAACAATATTTTTTTTACAGTCTTGAAATAAAAACCCATGCAATATGGTGCACCCTCAAAGGAGACAATATTCAGTATTCCTGGCTCCATATGGTGGATTTCACACTCCCCTTCATCCTTGAAAGCATTGGGGAGCTTACTCTCTTACCTCCCTCTCATTTACTTTCATTGTTCATCCTTGTTTTCTAATTTTACTGTAATTCATTTTGACCTTTTCTAGTTATAATTATCCCTCGCACACTACTCACTCTCCTCATCCCCTCCTCCACAGGTTCGCCTGTTCTACATCTCCTCCAGGATCTTGGAGTGGATAAATATGCTTTGCAAATCAGAGGGATGGCGCTTGCTGGTGTCAAGTGACCTGTAGTGTCCTCTTTCATACATCATACAAGCCTGCAAGGTGATTTCCCTAGTCAGACTGGGTTTTTCATCATCTATTGTAGTTTCTGTGGTGCATTTCTCCTTTTTGTCACTCCTCTTGTCCCCAAGTGGAACTTGTTTTAAAGTAGGCCAGCAGAAATAAAGGAGGTATTCCATATTATGAATTATGTTGTTTATATCATTACTTACTAACTTGAATGCTTTTAATTTAAAACAAAAATTTGCTATGATGTGGTTATTTTGCTGTGACATTCTATTAAATTTACATATTCATGAAGTGATATTGTTAAAGGGAATGTTGTGTCTCTGGTCAATGTACTGTAAGAAACAATACAGTGAATTATAACTTTGTTTTTGCTATTGGACAAGGAATTGGTTGCTTCTTTTGTCTATTTGTTGTGTATCAGGAGTTTCTGGCATTATACATACCTTACCCAAGGGCATAGAGTGGCTGTGGTGTGACATCTCAATTATCTCTGCATCACAGTCTACCGGAGGGTTACAGGTGTGTCTCTTTCATTTGTTTTAGAGCACACCATCAGAAGTGGTGTTATTGCAATCCTTGTTATATTAGCAATCCTCTAGACACCAGTTGTGCCTCATTGCCTCATTGCCTCTGTTTCCTCCCCTCAGGACTGTCAGCAGTGAAGTTGAACCAGGGACCCTCCTGAAACGTGTTTGTTTTTCTCAAACGTGAAGCCTCCTCCATGTATTGCTGCTCAAGAATGACCCACAAAAACCTAGGACATATAACATGATTGTGGTAGAAAACAGAAATAAAGAAATAATAGCATGGAAAAATTTGAACACATCATCACTTAGCACAACTCTAAAGTAGTATTACTTTATAAGTCAAAACTTATCAGTATCAGAGCAGCTGCAACATGGTTAACACTCACCTCAACATAATTGGCAAGAATCGCCCATTCATAATATCATAATAATGAAGTGCTTACCCAATCAAAAATGTGCTCACTCAATACAAATGTAAATTTGTGCCTAAACCTAACCAAACATAACCAGGTCTGGTTAGGTTTAGACACAAGAACAATTTGTTTAGGTTTAGGGAAACATTGGGTGGTTTGGGTTAAAATTACTACATCATTCATTCATGGTTGTGGTTTAAAAAAAAAAAAAAAGACACTGATGACCCATTGTTGGAAAATGGAAATGAATAGCACTCTCCTGCATGAAAGTAAGTAAGTTTTGTTGAAACAATCCATCCACCACAGTCTCTTCCCCATGCAGACTTTGTCACTTTATAATAATTTGTCACCTGATTACCTCCTTTGCTCTGATCATAATTACTATGGTTACTATAGGGCTTGTCACTTGAATGTAAAAATATGTGGTTTTGACTGATTCTGTTGTTTTTCTTGGGACAGTCTCATAGGGAGTTTTACAGATTTTTTCAGGTTGTGTTACTGTATGTGCTTCTTCACTTCACTCCACTTCACAGTGGCAGAAGACAAGCTAACAAGGCTACCGAAATATAGTTTGTCGATGCCTTCATCTGTATCCTTTTGTGGGTCATAGTCTCCCTTCCAGCACAATTTTCATTTTCTGGCCATTACCATAACAGTACTGTAAATGAGACATTTTTTGTGCTACTACAGTCAGAAAAAATATGAAACAGTCAGCAGAATGTTGGATCAATCAACTGGAAAATTTTAGTTAACAATATAATTTTAGGAGTACATCCTTTTAAAAAGGGTTGGTCATTTGGTGGAGTTTACCCCAGGGTGGCAGTTAAGTTGAGCATAAGGACAAGGCTAGATCGCTAGGGGGGTAAAATGTTACACAACTTAAAACCTTTTTTTTTTGTGCATGTTTCTGTCCTTTCTCCAGGGCCTTCTAGCATGCAGGGGCAGACAATCTGTCTCTCCATTCTGCCTCTGCTGAGAATCACATCCTAATATCCCAGCATATCTCATGCTGAAAATGTATCAAACAAAATGTAACAAAACAAAGATTTAGTCTATCTATCTGCCTCTGCCATAGTTGGTGTCTTTTCCTTGTCAATTTCCTCAACACATCTTTTGAATTCTCTTGTGTTCCTTTTCCACCACTTTCTCTTATCGAATTGGTTTTCTCTCTGACCTTTCCTTGATTGCTTCTTAGATTCTCCATGTGAACAGTTGCTGGTTTATGTTTATAGTCTTGTGGGATGATATATTTCCTGTGAGAAAATAGCTCTTGAGAAAGTATGTGTTTAATTAACTTAGACTAAATAGAATGTATATAGATGTAATTAAACTGTGTGAATTGGGCTATTGGCCCTCTCCCATCAAAGATTCAGGGGAATTAACCTTTCCAGCTGTATGATCACATCATCAATTTTGTATATATTCTTCAGGTAGAAGCGTCAGTTCTTCTTGCCCACTGGTTTACAGAGACTATCTGCTCAAGAAAAACAACAGAATCAGTCATTTCAGCAAGTGCCCCAAGACAACATAATGCTTAGCAGGTTTAATAATTAAAACAGAAGCAAAGGTCCAAACATGTAGTCAGGTCTGGGTGGATGGATGTTTCAACAAAATGTTAGACCATAACATGGGAGACTGCTGTTTTCAGTCAACACAGTCTTTCTAAAAAAACATTATCATGATCATTTCCGAACCTTAACCATGTGGCTATTAATGTAACTATGACAACAAATAGATGACAAACAAAAGAAGAAATTTAAACCAAACTGCAATATTTCCCTAAGCTTAACATAATACTTCTTTTAACCCAAACCAGGATCTTTCCATAAACCTAAACAAATTTTTGACGAGGGGCAACTAAAAACAATACATTTTGTCTTTTAATTTGGAGAACTACTTGAAATATTCAGCTGAGGTGAATGGAAATACTTGGTTTCCCATTGGTGTATATGTCTTTGTCTATGTCTTGACTCTGAGCTGGACTGGCAGGTAACTTTTTTTCTTCTCCTTTGCTGGAGCCTCTGCATCATGATCCCTACTGTGCCAACACAGTAGTCTCATTGAAATGAATGATGAGGCTTCAGTTTTTCACGCAGCGCTGTTGTTGGTCTGAACACTGCTTAAACCTGTCAAAAATATTTTAAGTTTTCAATTCAGCTGATTAATGGAGATTTAAGGAGGCATATAACATATTATTTATTTATATATATATATATATATATAACATATTATATATATATATATATATATATATATATATATATATATATATATATATATATATATATATATAGATAGATATTATGTAGTTAAATCTAGTCTATAAAAACTATAAGAACAAAGTGTAGATCCAAATATTTCACAGCATATAGTTATATTTGCTAACAATTTCAAGCATTTCTTATGTAATGCAATGGACATCAATATGTCACCCTGGTATTTCTAAATATGTGTTAGTGACAACTGGTGTCAGCGACATTACTGTTTTGTGGGTGCACAGATCATATTGAAAAGCAAAGTAACATTTAACTCTTTTGACACTCCCACCCTGTCTCTATCATGACTGATTGCACATTAAGCAATTTAGTTAGACCCTTACGTCAAAGAATTGACCATTTATTGCGAATAGTTATACTGTAAAAGTAATTTCAAACAGAGAATGACTCCCCCCATAAACATACGTGAACATTAAGTCTTAGTTAAATCAACAATGCCAAAACTATAGCACATAAGAGGGTGGTTGCATTGTAAGAGGGCACCAGATTTTCACTGTTTATATACTATCCTACTATATATAACTCATTACCTTGTCTTTCCACTTGCTAATTGATGTGTGGAAATCCCCACAGACCTCAGTGAAAAGAGAGCTGTGACCTCAGAGTCCTTCCTGACCCTGTAGTGACACTGCTGTGGTAGTGCTAACATGGCATTAAGCTTCCTCCCTTGAGTGCTAACAGTGCCTACAGCCACCATATCCTCTTCTGTTGTTGTGCTTCTGTTCCATGAAAATGGAAAGAAGACTCAAGTATGCTGGAGATCATGTTGCTTCTTGCTTACATGTGGAAATAATCAGACATTTTGGTCACGGGACTTTCATCTGGGTGGCTGCCGCTACAGCCACAGCTTTGAAATGCCCTCCAGCGAAGAAGAGTGCTGGCTAGATAGTGTCACTTTCCATTACCGCTATCCCTGTCTTCCTAAAATTAGAGGGGACGCCTCTGTAAACATTGTAGGGGACCTTGGAATTACTGCCAGCAGGAATTTAAATATAAATCTAAGGATTGCAGGGTGGTAGTTGGAAGAGGAAATGATGAATCAAGTTGAGAGGAGACAATAAATCTTTAGTTGGCTGCTTACAACTTATCTATCTGACCTCACATGGCCACAAAGAGTCATTGGGTTCAGATCCCTGACACTAACTGCAAAGGGCTCATACCCGTATCTGCATGCACTTGATGCTGTTGCTGTCCATTTTTTCTAATTAAAGCACTGCTATTGGAGAAGGGCAGTTAACTGAAATGAGAAAAAAAAGCTCATTAGACTTCACTAACTTCTTTTGTTCAAATTCACAGGTCCAAGCGTGGTTTTTGACAGAGCTGTTGAAACAGCCGGGTAATGCACGACTGACTGATCAACCGATACTGTATTTGCAATGCCTGGGAGTAATGGAAAGTGCAACAAAGCGCGTGGCCAAAGAGAGAAAGACAGTCAGAGAGAGACAGGGAAATAACAGTTAACTGTGCAGCCAATATCTCTGTCCCTGTCCTTTTTCTACTCTGCATTGTGCGGCGTGGTGTGCTAGCGGTAATCAATGTTTGGCACTAGTTATTTGTGGAGGCACATCCTGAGTGCCGGCATAGGGAGACTCCAAGGTCAGTGTGCAGTGCACACGGGGTTACACCACAGCTGCTCATGCACACAAGCAGATGCACACACCATAACAGGATCACTCAGGTTGTAATCTGATTGGCTGTTTGCCCTGCTGAAGTGATGGGCCATCATAGTCTCTTCACTATCCATAACAGCACAGAGCAGAGATGCGTTGTACCTAGATTTTTCTACTCTGACAGAGATGTATGTTGACATTTATTTGGTGGAAGGGAGGGAGTCACAGGGAACACAGTACACACTCCAGGCGTACGCGCCAAGTGAGGTGTGGTGGCGATTGTGGTGAGAAATACACATCAGTTTATGTGACAGCTACCTGCTACCATAAATGTGTTTGCAGATGTAGCAGCACCTGAGGATAAAATCAATCCCATGGTATTTCTGTGTCTTTTTCTCCAATTTCCCTCCTTATTGTATTGTATCGATGTGACTTATTTTCCTTCTTAACTGGCTAGCTTTGCCTTTAAAGTGGAAGGAATAGAAATAATAAGTCTAAGTGAGTTACTTTTGAGTCAGAGGTTTGCACTTGATGCGTTGTTTGTTTCCACTCGGCCTCTCCTGTCACACACAAGCAGGAACTTGTTTGGTTGGACAGCGGTTATCTTTTGCCCTGGCAGTCATCCACTGGAACACATCAAAACCATTCAAGGGAATCAGTCCACCGGGTTTATAACAGGGTAGTCCAACTGAGAGATTTTTCTTTTTCACCTCTTTGAGATATTCCTCTACACAAAATAGACTCTTTTAGTCTTCCATAAAGATTGTTCATTTTTATTTAGCTGTGGAATTCATAGTGAGTACGCATCCAAAAAATTTAAAAGGTATATATCATGCTTTTTGCGATTTTCTGTTATTTTTACACTGTTATGATGTTGGTTGTCTATGTTAAACATGGTCAAAGGTCCAAAACTTGACGTAAACATGAGACATAAAATGATCTCCTGCAAGTCAAAAGCTTTCCACTTCGTTTGCAATTTTACATCTACTTACTTCTCATGTTGACGTCAGATTGTTCGCATATGCCCACAAATGGTTTTTCTATTTGGTAGCCTTTGCTGCTAAGGTTGTTGCTAAGGGTGTGCCATGAGTTGTTCACGTTGTCCACTTGCATATTTTGGATTGGATTCAGGTGCGATTATGTACAGATGCATTTGAGAAGTTTACATTTCGAGTAAGGAATGAGAAAAAGAAGTGAAATCCTATTTACATAGCCTTCAGAAGAGCTGGAAATCTGCCTATGAGAACAGAGTGGGCTCATCGGGAGTAAACAGGACTTCAGCCATTATAAGATAAATAAGATTTTAAGAATAATTTTGAAATTCTTGCAAATATATATCAACAGAATCTCAGAATATGAATGCAGACCTGGGAATGTGCATAATAAGTCCCCTTCAAGATGTTCGATTGTAACACCTTTGCCTATTAGCAGCCGGACAAATTTTATCCTTTTTTAATATCTTTAATAATATCTTAATTATTTATATATAATTAATATCTTTTTCCAGAATTGAAAATGCGGAAAGACTCTAGCAGGCCAAGGCAACATCAAATACATTTGCTTTCTCACTTTGCATTCTTATGTAATTGATGTTTAACCCTATATGTACTGGCCAAAATATGATTAAAAATAAAATAAAAAAAATAATATGTTTATGTGGAGGATCTGTGTGAGAAAGCCTGACCAGAGTGCCTAGGAAGGTGATCAGAGGCAGACTCAGAGACTTGTTGAATGACTAAAAAAGGTAATTTATTCTGACTTGTAAAAGAAAAAAACAAGTGTCTCAAAAAACAAATGAATACAAGCAAATCAAACTTATCTGGCTAACTCAGGATAACTCAAACTTAGGCATGATCACATGCACACAGCTACATCAACATCCTCTTATTTCTGCTCTTTCCTAAACCAACATCTCTCCCTTTAAATAGGCCCTCCAATCCATCTCAGCAGAGCCATATTTCTTGCAGGGGTTTCCTTTCCTTTGTGCCAACTGGCATATGACAATGTCACTTGCATCAGTTAACATTGTTTACACAAAACACATCATCCACAACATAATCCTCATCATAAACCCTTTGTCTCTTGGAAAGCATGGTAGGTATGGTAAGAAATACAAGCTAATCTATAACTCAAGAAACTCAGGACTTGAATCAATAAACAATAAGTGAACTTAAAAAATACTAGTCTGTTTTGATTAAACCAGAAATAAAGATGAAAATAAATGTAACAATAATGCTAAACACAAACCAGGGATAGTGTGTGAGGGCAAACTAATGACAAATGATGTGGTCTCACCCACTTTGTCACAGTCTGGATGATGGATGATTTACTTGGCATTAGAATGGCCACAAACTTTAATAATATTTTGCTGCACTTTCTCTGCTGAGAAATGTCTTCTCTCTATGACAACTGGTGAAGTCAGATCTCTCTATGAAACAGCTATCAACCTCACATTTGATTTATAATTAGTGTTGTACTACATTATGCCGATAATACAATAATACACCAGTTAGCAGCATCAGAGCAGCAAGAAATAATTATTATTGGGTGGATTAGAGATGACAGCTCAGAATTTAAATTTGAATTGTATCACAGTCCCTCGTAACCAAAAATTATGTCAGTGAAGTCCTGTTTATATTGAATTGGTGTTACTGTGTGAAGGGTACTCATATTATTAGTGACAGAACCTCACAAACATGGTCGTACAGAGTTATAAAAATTTGTCAAAATTGATAGTGTTTTTACAACTATTTGAGGTGAAATGTCTACAGCTGTCACTGTCAAGTTTCTGCATATCAACATTCCACCACTGCTGGATTTTATGACAGGAGGAAGAGAGAAATCATACATTTTGAAGAAGAATGATTTAATTCATATAGAAGTGTCAATTATTAGATTAAAATAACCCATACTGTAGCCTCCACATGTGTTCCAAGTCAGTGGATGTCCCCAGGAAGTTCTCTTCTAATACATACGGTTATAGTCAACATTGAGAGTCATATGGCAAAATTGTTTAATGCCCTGCAGAACAAACTTCCTCATCTGCTCTACACTGAGCAGAGAGGCTTACATAGCTGCTAGTGAGCCTTCTTCAAATCAACTCTTCACTGTTGCCAAGAGTAAAATTTTGAGTTTTTGAGCTGGTAACACACTTCATGAATTCCAGTGTTTATAGGTGTTTTAACCAGAACAAGTGTTCTGGCAATAGACCGATATATTTGAAATTAATATTTTGAATTTCATTTTTTCTATATATACAACTACAGGATGATCCTACAGGATTTTACAGTGTTTCTCTTTTTCGGCAGACAAGAAAAACAGAACAGGATTATAATCTAACCTAACCCTAACCCCCTTAAAGTAGAGGCCTTAGTTGTGGATAACAACAAAAACATTTTCCACGTGTCAAAGTGTCTGTCTGTGTGTTGTGATGATGTGTGTGTGTGTGTGTGTATGTATGTGGAAATGTGCATCAATATCAGAGTCCGTACATGCAAGATGGTTTGTTATGAGAAAATCAATATGCTACGCATAGTAAATCCTACCCGCGAACTTCACTGCTGCATGTAAGATGCCACAATCAATACAATACACAGATAGAAGAGAGAAATAAGTGTAAGTTGGCCATTATTTAGAGACACAAACAGACAGACAAGACAGAGAATTAGTAATGAAGGTACTGTATGTCAGTATAATTGGTGTAGATGCTGCACCACCAAGACCGCTAATTGTATTATTGTTGCAGCCATAGGCATGTGCAATGTAGGGATGAGAGGTTTTTGATATGACTAAAATCTACAGCATGTGGTCATATCGATTTACAACTTTAGCCTGAACAGAGCATTTAATCTGTGAAATTATGTGGTGAAATGTCTGGTTTACTATTCCTGCTCCATACTGGGAATGTTTGTCTTGTTGGGGAGTGCGCTGCATAATTTATTGATTTAACTATATGAATGTATTACCATGAGGCGTTCCTTCTGATGCAGAACCCAAAGATGGCCCTCTACTCCACTTCCTGCCGCTCATATCATCCAAACATTGATGTACAGTTGGACAAATGAAGGAAAGCGTGAATGCACCCGCATGTCACTTCAATTCCCTGTTTACATCTTAGCTCTCATGTGGCTCAGGATCTTTTTAGTTACAAGTACTGAACACATTATTATACATTTACACAATAAATAACAGTTGTGATGATCAAAAATGTACAGCAAAGAATATGTTATATATGTCAAACATACTGAAGATAGATAGATAGATAGATTGAACATGTGATCAGGCCTCACCTTTTCCTGTCCTTGCATGTTTTTTATCATGTTTATTTAAAAAAAAATATTTTTATATATTATTAATTTTTATGAATTTGCTCTGCACTGTATTATACCACTGTGTGTGTGTGTGTGTGTGTGTGTGTGAGTGTGTACTTTAATGTACTGCCTTATGCATTTGTTATCATGCTCCACTCTCAGCTTCTTCAACAACAATCAGTGAAATAACCAGAAGCAAAGTTACCGGAAAGTCATTGTGCACCTCAGCATGTGTATTTGTTTGAATACAGAAGTGTTTGGTTACTTAAAACCTTTTTTGTTTTGTTTTTTTTTTGTTTTTTTGTAGCAAAATCATGTCTCTGTGTGTCCAGATGTGTGTGTTTAGGGGCAGTTTATGTAGCAGAGGTCTCAGGACCAGTGAGAGAGTTCATGGAGGCGGAGAGCCCTTAGGCTCTGCCACAGCAGCACAGGCATCATCATCACAGTTCAGAGGAGCTATATTTAGGATGAGTTTGATTTTCCCTCACAGGTCTCAGCCTTTTTGCAGCCATGTTACAGTCTCGTTTTAAATCCTAGACCAAAAGAAGACACCTTCTTGTTAAAACATTTTCCCCATTTTCATAGTTTTGTCTTCCATGTTTTCTGCTTTTCTTACTCTCCATCCAAACTGTCACACCATATTTTCCTCACATCCCGTTGTACTGAAATCTGTCTTTGCTGTCCAAACAATAACAGCAACAACAGAACACTTGCTGTGACAACTTCAATTAACTAAACTATACAAGTTCTTTATATTCTCCTTTCTGATTTTGTCAAGATATACAGGATACTGACATTATTTTGGGGGGATGCTATGATGAGATGATCTTAGGTGGTCTTACCTCTGCAGTGTGCTTTTGTAATAGCTGACAGAAGCTATTACAGGTGTTGGTGACAGGTAATAGTGATGGAGATATTGTTCAGGTGCTGGAATTAGTCGCAAATTCAGAACCTTGTCTATTACTTTAGATGACAGTAATGACTGAGGTGAAAGAACTTTATTTTTAGACTGACTGAGTAGATCAATTCAAAATACCTCAAAGACCTATGCTTTCTTTTTAAAGATGCTTTCTATATGGAGAGACTGAAAACCGCTCAATAGTGCATACTGCGAAAAGTAAAAAAAAAAAAAAAGACTTTGAGACCATGCATCATTAATGATTTCTCCTATATACGGTTATTCTCTGAAGGACTTCTTATAGAATTTAATTTTTAACAGAGATGCCGAGTATCTTACACTCAAGAGATTTAAAAAAAACTCACATTAAATGTCAGCCTGTCATGAATTTCATATGTCAATTCCTCAATGTCTAGTGGTGGTAAATACTGAGATGGCAATTTGGCCTCTTGCCAGCCTTTGCCTCTGCACACATACAGTAGATGTGCGGGTGTCACTTGGTCTCTAAAAGGGTCTATTTTGGGATCATCTTGTGAAGCCATTCCTGCGTAAGCGTAAAGGATAATTACAGTTATTTTCACTGTGAACCCTGTTTTACTGTTTTTTGCCGGTATGATAGTTACTTTTGTTCAAAATGCGTCAGCTACGGTAGAACAAAACAAAGTGTCAAGTCGCACTGTGCACTTTAATAGTGTCTAGTGCATTTGCTATTACTTTGTTATTTGGCATTTTGCTATAATCCGATGTGTTTTATTTAAGAATTTAATGAGCCAGTCAGTCAAAGATGTTTGAAGGAGGTTTGAACTGACTGCAAGATGAGCTGATCACTGTCAGTAGAGGAGCAACATACAGTATGTGAATGTGTGTTAATCATTAACCATGTATGGCAGCTTTAGTCTACAACTGCGTGCAGATGTGGAAGTGCAGTCCCTGTGAGTTTCTGATAAAGACCCATCTTGACTCAGTTAGAACCTCATTACACTGATGACATCTTATTTATCTAATTATGAATTTTTATTATTATTACAATCATTATAACTATTAATATTATTATTTATCTATTTATTTTTTTCCTTTGTTTACTTGTTTTGGCCCATTCACCTACCTCTGTATGTATTCTGATTTATCGCGACTACATCTGTGTATGTATGTGTGTATGTAAGTATGAGTGTGTCTATTGTTATGAATTACGTTATCTGCATGGATGTGTGTGGATGTGTGCATATATTGTACAGTATATGTGTGTTATCACATTTGTTTAGGGGAATTAGATTGGTTCTTTTGGTCATGACATGTAAATCCCATGGTGTGTCTAGACTGGACGCCAGGGGGAGGTTTGGCCATATTACGTGACCTCCAGATATATGAGTGTGCATGTATGTATGTACCATATATGTTATATGTTGTATATATTATTTGTCTCCATAAAAAAAGAAGATAAACAACTAATGGATTCTCTATAATACATAATTGCTCAGAAAAGAACACCACAATTACATTTTATTTATTTGAATAACTTTTGAATAAGTATTCTAATTTTCAATTGTCAATATCAACACACTCTGAGTAACCACATCATTACACCTGTATAATCCAGTGCAATCAGTGATATATTGTATTCTATTATACTGGATGGTTTTTTCTAATATTTTGTTGCATATACATATTCAGTATGTAAATAGGAGTAGACAGTGCTGGAAATACCTTTCAATATACTGCAGTGTGTGAAAGAAAATTGAATAGTAGGTTATCATTTTATAAATCTTTTGTATATGTTACAAATGTTTTCAAACTAAGGAGTCAATGTTTGTCATCAACTGAATGTGATGTAATGTCATCGTCATTTTGGGGACACATGTCGGTGAAGAAATCCTACTCCTAGGCTAGTTGAACTCTTGAACCTGTTTCTATCTGAGGGTTGCTTGCTGACCTCTGGGGTTAGCTAGAGATATCTTTGTCTTAAGCCTACTGTTTTAGAGACCATACTTGTTTGTAAGAAGGTGTAATGGTTTGTGGAAGTGTCCATTTAGGGACCAGACTGTTTTTAGCTTTGCTTCTGGAGAGGTATAAAGCTGTCTAGTTTGAGTTCACAATCTTTAGAGAAAGGGCTGGCTTTAGGGAAAGGGCCAGCTGAACAACATGCTTTCTCTCCAAAAATACAAGATGATTGTATTTTTGTTTGTATTTGGACATTTGTATAATTGTTACTGATGATGTGATGGATTGTACAGTGTTTACAACTGCTTCAACAAGTAACAATGTTTAATGCTTTCTTTATGTCTCCATGTGCCTTCTTTCTCGAGAGAAAATTTCCACAACATTTGGGGGCTCGTCCGGGATGCTAACCCACTGGCCTTTTTCCTGGAAGAGTTGACCTGTCCAGTGGCCAGGACCGATCCTAGGAGATTGCAGAAACCTCGGGGACCTATGTAAGTTAGGGTCTTTTTGCGAGAAGGCTGGGGTCACCTTCCAGGAAATGGGGACAGTGGTGAGCAATCTTTGGTTTGTTGGTAATTGTGATTAATTCTGTGGAAATTGCATTTGTTATTTGCCTCCAAAATTCTTAGGGAAAGGAAGGGAGTTTAGTTCGAAGGCATGCATTGGTGGTTGTTGAAGTTTTAATGGCGTCATAGATACTCTAAGCTTAGAGAGGGAATTCCTAGGGAATTTGCCTAAAGTGAGAGAAAAGTGTTCTCTTGCCTAAAAAGTGCACAGAAAAGAGGCAGGGTTAGAGTCCGCTGCCAGGGTCCCTTTCAAGGTTAAAGTCCTTGATAAAAGCTAATAGGGGTTAGAGTCCCCTGGGCTAAAAGTGCGAGGTAAGATCGGGAACAACAAACGTGAGCCTGTGTACAATACGAGGTGAGATCAGAGTTCCATCAATATGTGAGCCTGCGTAACTAAAAGCCATATAAATAAAAGGGGTTAGAGTCCCCAAAAAGGCCTAAAATACGAGGTGAGATCAGAGTTCTATCAATATGTGAGCCTGCGTAAATTGTTAAGAAGCGCTTAGTACGGTTCGAGTCCGTGCTGTACAGTACTGTTTTTCTTTGTTTGAGTTACTGCATTTTGCTGTGCGGGTATGTGTCTGTGTTGTGCCCTTAAAACAGGGAAAATAGTGAGGGAAGAGGGATGAAGAAACCCGCACACTTCTCTCGTTTTCACTCGTTTGTATTGAGTCTTAATTATGTACAGTACAACCAAATTCACATATTTTCTCAGTTGGAATACACTCAGTCTCAGGACCACAGTTTTCTTAATTGAAATACATTTACCTTCTTAACTTTCATATTGTACCTAACACATGAACTGACCTTTTACCATAATAAAATGTTTTTAAACCTTACAGACAAACTTAAATGCAGAAAATGGCGGAACAACAGTCGGATGCTACATTGGGACAATAGCAGTAGCTAGCTTACACGGTAAATGAGTTAGCCCGAAACTCTTTAACAATATAAAAGTACAAAATTCACCTCTTTCGCTCGCAATGAACAACAATGACGAAATAAGTATCAACAATGTGTATCGCTAAGTTTATAGTGCTTTAAGTACGGTAATTACCTTAAAACAGGGAAAATAGTGAGGGAAGAGGGATGAAGAAACCTGCACACTTCTCTCGTTTTCACTCGTTTGTATTGAGTGGAGGCAGAGAGCGCGATTCCCCCTACTGGAGTCATGAGGCATTACCAATAGATCGACGCACAATCAACCCAGAAAAAGAATACACATTACCTATTTGTACGGTTTACATTCTGGCTGGATATTCTCCACAGTAATAACCTTAGCAAAATAACCAAATAACAATAAAATTATGTATTAAGGAAATAGAATATATAAGACATATAATTGCATAACTCTGAAAAGAAATAAAATCATGTTTCTGAAAAATCTAATTATTTTCAAATTCTTAACTACCACATACTCCCCCTCAAAATAGATGTTGTCCTCAACATCCAGACATTTGACCTTTAGTGCAATTAAGAGGTTAAACTACATACCATCAATAAACATTCAATGCGACATTACATACTATCACTTTTGCTATACCTTGCCTTATGCTCTACAAGTGTTCTTTTACAGGCTGGAACTTTTTTCATACATTCCTTCATATGGGTTAATACCCAGAGTCCATCAGTGTTCTCTGTTGGTCTGTGGGGCCTAAAGTGTCCAAGTTAACACAGTCCATTGCTGGCTTGTAACATAGTTCTGCTATTGCAGCATGTCCAAAGCAACTATACTCTCCTTTGGTAAAGGTCCATGAGAGTGAAATGATTAACTGCAATCATGTGATGTTCTTTAGATGTGTAAGGTGAGCTGTAATCACAGTCTAAATGTGTACCAATTGTTCAACAGTCCCTTTGAATGTCAATTCTGTGTTGAAAAGTCCATTTGCTTTGTCTAGAGTATAATGTATGTGCATTTACTCAGTTCAGTGACCTGTGCTGTGTGTGATCACGATGTTTCTACCACCCATGTCCATAGGGTTGCTGGTAGTAGTACGGCTGCACAGTGTGTGTCCATGGCACCTCAAGGTTTGTATGATGTGATAGTGTTCTCAGATTGTAGCAAGCTGGTGAGCCAAGTCGATCATAGGTGAAGACCTTAGGTCGCCTGTGCTGTCTAGGCCGCTGAGGCCCCGACTCACTGGTCCTGTTGTGCTCACTTGGGACAGGTGAAGGAATAGCCTCTTCCACAGGTAGGTCCTCAACATAACTGTCCTCTTGGTCCGGTAAGTGCTCCAGTTGGTTTATCACTTCATGTTCTCTCTCTGATTCAGATGACGCATTTTCCTCCAACTGTATTTGTTCAGCAGGTTTATCCGTCCTCTCAGGATTTGACGTCTGAGGTTGACATGGCTGAAATGGCTTCTGAGGTTGCACTGGATAATATTCATCATCGTCCTCCTCTTCCTCTGACTGCTCCACTTCCTCAGTTGTCTCTACAGTCCTTTTCTTTGCTCGCGGCTGGACAGACATTTCGAGTGGCAGATGGTCACACGGTAGGAGAAGATTGCGGTGTAATATCCTTGATCTCCCTTTTCCCTTCTCAGGTCTGAGTTCATAGACGGGGATGTCTTCACTGACTCGACGGACAACTGTATGGACCACATCCTCCCAGTGGTTTCTCAACTTGCCTGGACCACCACGAGGTGTCATGTTCCTGATTAAAACGCGATCACCAGGCTGTAATACTGAGCTTTTCACTTTACTGTCATAAAGTCTTTTGCTCCTTGTGGCCGCTTTATGAGCATTCTCTCTTGTGATCTGGTATGCCTCTTCCATGCCCTGTTTCCACTTTTCCATGTACTGATGATGATTACTGTCTCCTTGTTCTGGGGTCAAGTTAAACAACATGTCAACTGGCAAGCGTGGAGAGCGTCCATATAACAAGTAAAAAGGAGAGAAACCAGTCACCTCACTTTGAGTACAATTGTACGCATAGATAAGTTTGTTCAGTGAGTCTTTCCAGTTGGTCTTTTGTCTTTCTGTGAGTGTCTTTAACATTTGGAGTAGTGTTCGATTAAACCGCTCCACCTGTCCATTCCCTTGGGGGTGATAGGGAGTAGTTCTCGACCCTGCAACTCCACAATAGTTTTTCAGTTGTGCAAACAGCTGATTTTCAAATTCGCCACCCTGATCATGGTGTATTCTTGTCGGGAAGCCAAACCTTAGAGCATAGTCATTAAAGATTTTGTCTGCAGCTGTCTTGCCTGATTTGGAAGTCGTGGCGTACGCCTGGGCGAAGCGTGTAAAATGGTCGATGATGACAAGAATATATTCATAACCACCCTTGCACTTGTCAAGGTGGAGAAAATCAACAGAGACAAGCTCAAACGGGTGAGTTGTGACAATGTTAGTCAGTGGTGCTCTTGTGTCACGGCACGGCTTCTTGTGTTTAAGACACACACATCTTCTCATGACATAATCCTCTATCTCTCGTTGCATATAGGGCCAGTAGAACCGGTCCCGTATCAGTGACGTTGTCCTATCTACACCTTGATGGCCCATTTCATCGTGGAGTTCCCTCAACACTGTACTTTTGTGCTTTCCTGGTAGGACCAGCTGTTTTCTGCGAGCTGTTTTTCTGTATAAGACTCCATTCTCACTCATCTCTAATTTGTCCCATTCTCTCAGAAGACAAGTGATCTGTGAGCTGAGTTGTTTCAGTTCTGGACCTGATGGCTTTTGCTCTGATAGTTTACACTGAATCACAGGTCCAATAGTCGGATCACTCCTCTGGTCCTGTTTGATCTGTCCTGTTGTCAGCGGGATGACGGATGTGTCTGTAGTTATGGTTGCACACTTGGCCGAGACACCCATGGACCATGACACACTAGATTCATCCTGATTTTCCACTGCCTGTGAAGTTGCTCCAAGCACATCATATGACATTTCCTCTGAGCACTCTTTCATGAACTTCTCCATATCTATAGGCATCCTAGACAGACTATCTGCATCAATGTTTTCCTTACCAGGGCGATATTTGATCGTGAAATGGAAATCTGCCAATTCCGCTACCCATCGGCACCCTGTTGCATTCAATTTGGCAGTAGACAGTACATAGGTGAGTGGATTATTGTCGCTGTAGACTGTGAAGAATGGCGCATAGTAGAGGTAATCACGAAATTTTTCTGTGATCGCCCACTTGAGGGCTAGAAACTCTAACTTGCCTGAATGCAGATGGTAATTCTTCTCGGCTGCAGTTAAAGTACGAGAGCCATAAGCGATTACACGGAGCTTTCCATTCTGCTTTTGATACAATACTGCACCTAGTCCCTGGTTTGATGCATCAGTATGCAGAATAAACGGCTGCGAGAATTCTGGGAAGCCTAGAACAGGAGGCTGAGCTAGACAGTCTATCAACTCCTCTAATACTGACTGATGCATGTCGGTCCACTGAATAGGTGTACTCGATGGAACTCCTCTGCCGTTTCGTTTTGTTTGCCACTTTCTCCTTTTGTTTTGCAGGGTTTCAGTTTCTGCAGGTCCTTTAAGCAGGTCATACAGAGGGCTGGCGATCCGTGAGAAATCCTTGATGTACTGTCTGTAATAACTCAACAGTCCCAACACTGCTCTTAACTCACCAACAGTACCTGGCTGTTTGTTTTTCAGAGCCATCACTGCAGCAGTATCGGCTGGATCTATCCTGTTTCCCTCTGCAGACACAATCCTGCCGAGGTACCGTACTTCCGCTTTAAAGAGGTCACACTTCCTGGGTTTTAGTTTTATTCCATGCTCCCTCAGCCGTCGCAGGACCGTCCTGACGTCATTAACATGATCCTCAAATGTTCTGCTAAACACTAGGACATCGTCAAGATAAGGCACACATATTTTGTCCCTTAATCCCTCCAAGCACTCTTCCATGCAGCGCTGAAATGCTGCAGGCGCGTTCATGAGTCCAAATGGGATTCGTACCCATTCATATAGGCCCCAGGGGGTCACGAAGGCTGTTAGATGTTTACTGTCCTTACCCATGAACCCCTGGTGGTATGCCTTACCCTGGTCCAGCAGTGAAAAGAGGGTGTTTCCACCCAGATTGTCCATAATGTCCTGCACTCTGGGGATGGGGTGGCGATCTGGGTGAGTTTTCCTGTTGAGCTCCCTGTAGTCGATGCACAAGCGCAGAGTACCGTCTTTTTTTCTCACACAGACTACTGGGGAGGAATAGGACGAAGTGGATTTTTCCACCCACCCCTGCGCTATCAGATCCTGTAAGTAGTCTTTCATCTCCTGGTACAAGGGCTTTGGGACAGACAGATACGTCCTCAACACTGGTTCATTATCTTTTAGTGAAATGTTCATTTGCAGATTTTCCACACAGCCTATGTCATCATCAGACCTAGAGAATGACTGTGATTCTTCTCTTAACATCTGACTTATAACTTGTCTTTGCTGTTCATTCAGGTGTGTCAGGTCAACAGGGGGGTCCCATTGCTCATCAGTGGGTGTGTCCTCACTAGAACTCTTAGCCTGGACTTTGTGGACTGAGGCAGTAGGTAGGCAGTCTGATTTGAATATGTTGGCAGGATATACTGATCTAACAGACTGCACTGTTCCAATAGCAGTCCTTCCTGACAATGTGAGGTCATGGCTGGTAGGATTTTGCACACTGACAACAATTTTTGGGGTCATGCCTGCTTTCACTGACACCAGAGTGTCACAAAACTCGAGTCCTTCAGGCCACTGCGGGTTCTCATGAGGCTCAAAAATCAGAGTCTTATCCTCCTTGAAGGGTGGGGCCTGTACCCGGCATTCAATCTGGATGGAGCTGCGTTTAGGCACACTGACTCTCTCATTTGCTGTTCTCACATTGTGCTCACATGGCTGCCCTGCACTCACTGCATTAATAAAGGCTTTGGCTCTATTCTTTCTGAGGTGAGGGAAAGCTATCCTTACTGTTTTCAAAAGCTTTTCTCTGTCTCTGTGCTTTGTCCGGTCCAGCACACTATTCACCACCAGGTACTCAATGACATTAAAGCCAATAATGGGACATGGTTGTTGATTACCTTTTAGCACTAGCATGGGTATCAGTAACTCTTCATCATTAGCAGTAAGTTTAAAGCTTACCTCAAGCCACCCAATGTATGGCATTTCTGTTCCATTGGCTGCTTCAATGTGCAAAGGGTCAAGTGGATCAATTAGCTCTGCTACATCCCTTAGTTTTGCATCAGGTAAGTGGCTCTCTTTCCAGACCTCATCTATAGCACAAATTTGTGAACCTGTGTCCCAAAGTGCCTGAATTCTCTGTTTGTGCAGAAAACACCTGATGACACATTTCTTTCCTACCAACTCCCTTACAGTGGGTGTTTTCACCGGTTCGTTAATTTTTCTACACTTGGACTTCTCACATGACTGTGCTTCCTGTTTCTTAATGCCTGAACATATGTATGGCTTACAGTGTCTTTTGTGAGCCTGCCAGTGGGTCTCTTGGCATTCTTTTGAACAGTACAGTGTTGTTTTACAAACAGAACAACATTTTAGTTCCTTCCTTTCTTTCTCTTCTTCACAGCTAGCACAACAGGGGGACTTATCTGTACTGCAGGTTGCCCCATGTCCCGTGGGAGCAACCCCTCTTAGTTTAAAGGGATCTCTCTAGCTGGTTTTGTCAGTCTCTGTGCTTTACATCCTGCACGAAAATGCTCACTACTTCCGCACCTAAAGCAGTGTTGACAGTAGTCCTCACCTGCCTGGATACAAGCAAAACACCTAGGGCGGGGGCGTGGTGCTGGGTAATATCGCTGTGGTGCAAATCTTTGCTGGAACTGTGCTGTTTCCCTCACATGTCCAGGTCCAAGCGCTGGTCGGTACTCCTGCACCGTTGCTGGTGGCTGCTGGTGGTAAAACTGCATACAGTTTTGTTCAGCCTTAAAGGAGGAGGGCTGTGGGGTTGCAGGTGCTGACTTTTGGATGGTTTCTCTTATCTGGGCTACTTCAGCTCTCAGATCTTTCAGCAGCGCCATGTCAGAACGCATTTCTTTCATTTCTGAGAGGAGGTCCGGGGGTAGAGTGGCTGTACTTTGCTGGGTAGTACTTTTCTTTTCCACTGGGGATTCACTGGGCTGGACAGTGTTTACATGAGTCACTCGTGATGGGGCTGAATGTTTCTTTTTGTCCTGTCTCTCCTTTTCATTGGCACATGCAATGTTCACCTTCTCCAGCAGTAGCTCATCTGATGTATTTGTTTGCAGGAGGTAAGGCTGCAGGTCACTTTTAATATTATCATTCTGCAGACCAGTCAGGACAGTATGCATGAAAAGACTCTGGACTAGTGCCGGGTCATATTTGAGACTTGATTCAACTTCCTGAGAAGCAAACAGAATTTTCTGTCTCAGGTCCATTGCCCTTATCAGGAAATTTTGGGGTGTTTCTTTACTACTCTGGACCTCAGAGGTGAGTTGTTTATATAACTCTGTGGCACTTCTTTCCTGGTAATGGGACCTGAGGATTCTCCTAAGAGCAGGCAACGTGAGGTTTTCTTTTCCTTCAAGGTAACTCCTTAACTGCAGGCCTGGTGTGATGGCACGGATTACGGCATCAGTGATCTCTGAGTCTGGGTAGCCTTTGCTGAGCCCATTTTCAATTTGCCTAGCCAGACTGGAAAAGGTGAGCCTATCTTTTTGTCCGGGCTCCCCTATTTGGCCTGATATCTTAAATTCTTTGTGCCACATAGAGCCATTTGGCAGTGCTGAAGCCATGTTCTTCACTGGGATGCTAGAACTCAAAGGTAGGTTCATGCTATTTTTCATCAGATCATGCATTGCACTCTCTTTTTCACGTAATGACAGCCTTAATACCTCTACCTCCTTCTGGAGGCTCTCCTGTTCCTCAGTTTGATTTAGAAGTTCACTTGCACTATGTTCTTTGTCCATTTTTATTTTGTCTATGATGTCCTGAGCGTTCAGGAGTTCAGACATACCTTCATCCTCTAGGTTGGCCAACTCTTCCTGTTCAAGGTACCTTATGACATGTGAGACTAACTGACTGCGTGTCTTCCCAGTCACATGCTCTTTCCCTGGTCCTGAGATTTGAAGTGCATCACATACTTTAATCAGCTGCTTTACAGTCAGTTTATACAGTGCTCCTTTAATCTCCAGCTGCAGTTTCTCTAATTCAGATTCCATTTTATCAGAGGAGTTGGCATAAACAGTCAAATGAGGGTTTATCAAGCTTAATTGGTTTTCGCTGCTCCCTAGTGGTCACGTTGCTCACTTCAGGACACAAACCACCAATATTGGACTGAAAACCACCTCTGCTGCTTTGCTGAGCTCCTTTCTGATGCCTGGGTAGTTTGGGGGGATGATCGACAAGAGGATTTCTCTTACAGGTTAGGGATGGTCCTCCAGCCAAACATCCCAGCGGTGCCTCCAAATGTTGTGCCCTTAAAACAGGGAAAATAGTGAGGGAAGAGGGATGAAGAAACCCGCACACTTCTCTCGTTTTCACTCGTTTGTATTGAGTCTTAATTATGTACAGTACAACCAAATTCACATATTTTCTCAGTTGGAATACACTCAGTCTCAGGACCACAGTTTTCTTAATTGAAATACATTTACCTTCTTAACTTTCATATTGTACCTAACACATGAACTGACCTTTTACCATAATAAAATGTTTTTAAACCTTACAGACAAACTTAAATGCAGAAAATGGCGGAACAACAGTCGGATGCTACATTGGGACAATAGCAGTAGCTAGCTTACACGGTAAATGAGTTAGCCCGAAACTCTTTAACAATATAAAAGTACAAAATTCACCTCTTTCGCTCGCAATGAACAACAATGACGAAATAAGTATCAACAATGTGTATCGCTAAGTTTATAGTGCTTTAAGTACGGTAATTACCTTAAAACAGGGAAAATAGTGAGGGAAGAGGGATGAAGAAACCTGCACACTTCTCTCGTTTTCACTCGTTTGTATTGAGTGGAGGCAGAGAGCGCGATTCCCCCTACTGGAGTCATGAGGCATTACCAATAGATCGACGCACAATCAACCCAGAAAAAGAATACACATTACCTATTTGTACGGTTTACATTCTGGCTGGATATTCTCCACAGTAATAACCTTAGCAAAATAACCAAATAACAATAAAATTATGTATTAAGGAAATAGAATATATAAGACATATAATTGCATAACTCTGAAAAGAAATAAAATCATGTTTCTGAAAAATCTAATTATTTTCAAATTCTTAACTACCACATCTGCAGCTCCTACCTGCAAAGAAGTTAATGAGAGGAGAGTTCAGAAAAGATTTAACTTTCCAAAGCAAATGTTAGCAATAAGCTGTTAAACTCGGGAGAGTAAAGGAAAAGTGGAAAAAACATTTAAAAAAAAAAGAAAAAAAGAAAAGAAAAGTGAGTTATGATGGCTCTGTTGCCAAAGTGGCATAAGAATTCAGGATTTCCTCAATATGGGAGTCTACAACATGCTTCTCTTAGGAATCTGAGATAAAAAAATAGGTCTTAAGTAAGAAACCAAAGTTATTGAATATTGTTTGTGTTTAAGTGGTTGTACAAGGGTTTGTTTTATTGATGCATCACATGATTAGGCTCTTTCTGATGATGGAGATGTGCTTAGATTATGGAACACAGGAGGGAATCAGTGAGGAACTGAAGAGACCTACAACTCTGATATAGAATTTGTGTATGACTGTTTTGTTGTTGCATTGCATGGTTAAACATGATGTGTGTTAAAAGGGTACACATGACATGCTGTAGCTTCGGCCCACACCTGTTTCAACTGTCTTTAAGTCGTGTTTCAACTGTGATGTTGTTATTAATTGACTGTGTTTGAGTTTTTGGACAGTTTGGTTGGATGAAATGGGACTGTTGAAGATGTCATCGAGTGTCAAGTCACTTTGAAAGGTTTTGTGGGACAGAGTAAGCAGAGAGGCCTACACACAGGCAGGGTCTAAAATAACCCTGTGCAGCAGTTCCCCCAACTCCTTCACATGAAGGCATGTGGTCATGAACGACACTGAACTGAGTTTGGACAGCAAAACTGAAGCTGCTTCGGGGCACCAGGGCTGTGAGAAAGCCACAGGAAGGACCAGGAGGGTCGTGTGGATAAGCCTGGTGTAATACAAGGACAAAAGGACTCGATTCAACACCTGCTATAAGCTAGTGGCTGCAAGGGTCTGAGCAAGACTGGTTCTGAGAAGAGCCTGCTTGAACTCTGACTGCAAGAGTTGTTCTCACAAGGCTGGGACGAGCAAAATCAAGTTTCTGGGACAGTGTTGAGAGGTTTGGTAAGATCGTCACTATCGAACCCAGGTATATGACTCTGGGACAAGGAGAAACATCAGAGCAAGGGACATTGTTCATCATCATGGGACACTTTTCATCTAGTTATTGTACACTGAGTGTTGTATAATACATGCAGTTTCATGTTTGAGAATGTCTTAATGTAAGAAGAGTCAAGGATTTGTGGGTTGTCAAAAGGGGATCTCATGTTTACCTTTTTGGAATGTGTTGAAAGAGGTTTAATTTTACATCAGATGTAGTGTTTTTGTTGCAATGTAATGATGATTAAGTGTTTAGGTGTTTAGGTTTCAAGGAAAATGTATTGAGTTTGGGATCTCTTGAGTTCTGATGTGCACAAAGGATTATCAAATGATAAAAGGAGGGAATGTGAAAGAAAATTGAATAGTAGGTTATCATTTTATAAATCTTTTGTATATGTTACAAATGTTTTCAAACTAAGGAGTCAATGTTTGTCATCAACTGAATGTGATGTAATGTCATCGTCATTTTGGGGACACATGTCGGTGAAGAAATCCTACTCCTAGGCTAGTTGAACTCTTGAACCTGTTTCTATCTGAGGGTTGCTTGCTGACCTCTGGGGTTAGCTAGAGATATCTTTGTCTTAAGCCTACTGTTTTAGAGACCATACTTGTTTGTAAGAAGGTGTAATGGTTTGTGGAAGTGTCCATTTAGGGACCAGACTGTTTTTAGCTTTGCTTCTGGAGAGGTATAAAGCTGTCTAGTTTGAGTTCACAATCTTTAGAGAAAGGGCTGGCTTTAGGGAAAGGGCCAGCTGAACAACATGCTTTCTCTCCAAAAATACAAGATGATTGTATTTTTGTTTGTATTTGGACATTTGTATAATTGTTACTGATGATGTGATGGATTGTACAGTGTTTACAACTGCTTCAACAAGTAACAATGTTTAATGCTTTCTTTATGTCTCCATGTGCCTTCTTTCTCGAGAGAAAATTTCCACAACAAGTGCAATACAGACTAGAGATTATGTACACCAATATCTGCTGAGATTGTATCCATAATTAAAGGTGCATTATCCAAAAAGTAAAAATGCAATCTAGGCATTGCTCTCAATGATAAAAAAGGGGAGGGATAAGAAATGAAAGTAAAAGACAGAAAGGGAGAAAGGAAGCGTGAAGGAATGAAAGACTGACAAGACAGTAAGAATGAGAATGAGTGAGAGACAGACAGAAAGCACATTGCATTCTTCACTTTTAAAATGTATTTTTCATGTTGGTAAAAAAAAAAGCAAAAAAAAAAAGCACCACACTACTCTCAAAAAGGCATGTATAGTGTTCACACTGACACAGGGAAAGAGTGAGAGTTTGTCCAGTATAGAGTTTGTCTCCATGCGTGCTGTCTCTGCGTGTGCCCTCTTATAGATGCTGGTCAACAGTCTAAACTGCATTTTAAACCACAGATATAAAACAAACAAATCCATCATAGATGCCTCGCTGGCTCCAGAGTCTCCTCTTCTTCCTTATGTAACGTAGGTTCTGTCAGAGGGAGTCAGCTTCAGGGGCTGAAGCTCCCACAGCAGCAACATGGGTCTTGTTAATACTGACCCAATTTAATGGGCAGGCAACTGGGATGATGACTGCATGACGGCATGATATTTGCCCGGCCTGCTGGCTGACTGGCTAATGCTGGATGGCTGACTATCTGAGTAACAAATTTCCTGTGTGACCGGTGGACCGGCTGGCTTGTTATGGAAAAAGCATTTTAATGGTGTCTTGCTTTCATAATGCAACACATTTCTGGTGGAAACAGGATGTTACCGCAGGACTTAACATTTAGAGATGCTTTATGCATAATCCTTTGCTGACACAGATCTGAAAATTAAGACATTACTACCTCGTAATGAATACAGTTATAGATTTATATGATAGAGCAGGGGATTTTCAAAATATTATTATTTATATTATATATTAATGATTATATATATATTTATATTATCATTTTTTATGCACAAAGCTACATACTACTAAACTGAACATATATTGCTTTTATTGTGTCGACCTAACAGCATGGAGGAAAAGAGGCACTACGATAGCAGGTTATATTGACTGATTAATTAAGAAAAATTGCTGTGCCACTTTTGGGCTTAATGGCTGGCTGCTTGGCTCATATGCAAATGGTTGGCATACTGTGTTGTGTCACATATCCCCTGTGTGATTTGAGAGTGGAATTACTGGCTTACTGGCTAATTTACTGAATGACGACCAGAATCTCATTCCTGTAGTCTGATAGGAATACAGAATTAATGCCATTTTCCATCATTTGTCTCTAAACCTGTACAACCTTCAGGTTTATTGATTGACAAATCAACTGCTTCTTTGGATGGCTGGTTAACCAATTTGCAGACTAATGCTACAAAGAAACGTCATTCCTCATCAACAGTGATGTCAACACATTTAAGATTTATGACTTACTCCACCTGGTAATTATGAAGAGTCACTTCTTTTGTGAAACGAGGTGACATGACAGCTGCCAAAACACTGCTTGGTGGAGACGAAGAGGGAGCAAGGGAAGGACTGCGGGTGGGAAATTAACAGAGTGGAAAGGACTTTAAGGGAGTAAAGGAGGGGTCAGAAGAAGAGAGGAGGGAAAAGGCTGGAGCAGTGAGGAGGAGAGAAGAGTGACATAGCGAGAAGGAGCTGGGGAATAATTTTGTGTGTATGTGTGTGTGTGTGTGTGTGTGTGTGTGCACGTTTGTGTGTGAGAGAGAGAGAGACACACAGAGAGAGAGATGTAGATGATGAGGCACTGAGGAAGTTCTCTCTCACTTTCTCGCAGCAAATGCATCAACAGATTGTCTAACTGCATCAAAATAATGTTATACTGCTCATGACATAAGTGCCTTCTTGACATGTCCATCCCCCACACGTGCATGTATGTACTCTCACACACACACTCAATCACACATGCACATCCCCACAGGAATAGTAGCAATTCAACGTTTGCACTGCACCCTGGCTTTTCAATGATTGATGCATTTCACCGAAACCATAAAAGCAAAAGAACTGCACTCTCAAACCTGAATTATGTAAATTTTCAGTAACAGACTTGAAGAATATTTCCAGTCCCTTCTTTTCTGCTTTTCAGAGATACGTTAATTAACATAAGTAGTGTAAATAGTGAGCTCAGAAGCACTGCACTATACACCCATGAGATCTGACCTTTAAGTCTAATTTGACCAAAGCCTTGTCCCTTAACAAAGCTAATAGGATGGTGAATTGTACAGGCTTTTTTATTTAATCCTCACTTTAAAAAAAAAAAAAAGATTTTATCTACATTTGAGTTGGAGAAAGAGCAATTCACTTTGCTCAATCGACAACTGTGTTCTTCAACAATTCTCATCTACTCAACTGCCTGAAGTAGAAGGAAGTAAAATGTGATTTCACATATGAAATTAATATTAAGTATTGCTAAAAAAGAAAAAAGAGCAGTACATCCCTGCAGGATGGTGTAGTTCATGCAGATTTACAGTTTATTCCAAAAGTCAAACCCTGATACAGTATGTAGATATATAACATGACATTAAGATGATATTTACAGTGGTGTGAAAAATGTTAGTATTGTCTGAGTTGATGTTAGCATTAGCGTTTGGGCTAAAATCTGACTCCAGGTCAGGGACAGTGGCAGGAATTATTATTACATTTTGTCACCTGATGACAATGAAATGAAAGAACATTATCCTCTTGACCCTTTGATATGTAAATTTATTTAATATCTTAATGACAGATTAAATGACCAAATGTATTTTCTAGCATTTGTTACCTAATATACATCTGGATCATGCTGTCATCATTACACACACATGCACACACACTGTTGTGAAGCATGATTGTGCAGCACTTGGTCTGTCCCATGGAAATATTTGATTTGGTTTGGAGAGTGATGGTGCAGTCTGTTATAAATAGTCCTCCCTAAAAGCTAAAAAAACACTATCTACTATTGATTAGCTGTCAGCACATGTTAAAGCTCACTGTCACTGGTCACACAGCCTGCCCTGGTAGGCTAAGCCACACACAGAGAAAGAGAGAGAGAGTCATACAAAATGCATGCACAAGCTCTATCGTCCTCTATGTTTTCTCTGATGCTCTGTAACACACATATTGACACACACATACATGCATGCACATTCCTATTGCATGCAGATACATTAATAAATAAATAGACTAGCACACAAATCACAGACAAACATTCTCTCTCCCACACACACATATACATACACATGCTGTAGCATTTCGCCATTTGCTCTGCTTCCTCTGACTTGAATGATTCATGCATTTGACACTTCCACTCTGAATGCCAATGTGAAATCATTGGTTTATTGAAGCCACAGTGACTACATGGCATTATGGTTTTAACACACTAAACCTGAAGCTTTTGAAGTTTGCCCCACTGGTCACCTTTCCTTAATATCTGATGAGAGCAATGGTACATTTATAATCACTGGTGACTTCCATTTTCATAATTATTAGGTCTTTTCATAAATCCAAAGTTAGCATTGTTTTTTTTATTTATGATTATAGATTTGTGACTTCTGTGTACAGAATATCAGTTTTTATTTGTGAATTCCTATAGCACAGAAATATTAGATGTCTGGCTAACTTTGCTCACATCCCTTTGTAAACAAAGCAAATTCCCATGATCTCTTCTGGGAAAAAATATCTCACAGTGACAGAAGTGTGTATTTCTAGAAAAAGGTTTCTTTTCTGTTTATTCCCCTTACCAAGCCAAGACTTTTTAAGACAGCATTAAAAGCAACTTACCATATATAGACCTGCTTCATGATCTAATGCAAGTTGCCTACAATTACTAAAAATAATGCATGTCAGTATTTCCAAATACAGCTTTAAAATGTCTGGCTCTTAAGATGGTTTAAGATGGTGTTTGCTGTGTTGTTTCTTGTGTTCTAATGTTCTTTGCAGGCACTTTACAATATGACGAATAAAGTGACAACTGCAAACTGGACAGTTGCTTATGTAATAAAATTTCTCTTCATGCATGCTCAGACTGGTTCTGCAAAATGCTCCTGTGGAGCTGCACATTGCCTGTAGATGATAGTAATTGCACTAGACAGCTTCCGTGTGTTAATGTATGTGGAATGTGTTAGCATGGAGCAGGGTGCTATAGTGGTAGTTGGGGTAGTGGGTGTGTCATTAAAGCAGTAGAATAAACTGTCCTCATTAGAAAAATTATAAATGACTAAAATGACCTATTTTATATCACCTGACAGGCCTGGACATACTGCAACCTCTTAGGAAAGAGCTCAGGGTGTGTGGTTGGGTGTACAAATAAGTAACTTAAACATGAGAGACCACTGTTCACATCCTGCTACACACCAGCAGTCAACATTGTTCTCTTTTGACCCCAATCTTTGCCTATACCTAACCAAACATTAACCAGGTGGCAGATCAGAAAACAGTCACATGAATCATTTTTTCAGCAGTCGTATGCAACACTGTAAAACAATGTCTTTCTGCTGATAGAGGTGCCAAATCAGGAAATACTCACTTGTCAATTGTGATGTTTTAGAAGGCGGTGATAAACAACTTATTTTGACTTGTAGTTTGGCAGGCTTGTTTAGGAAATGTGACTGCCAGAAAGAGCAGAAATAACAAATTGGCTGCAGACATAAAGCGACTGTTCTCACAAAAATATTTCTATTAAGCATAGAAATGTATACAATGTTGTGAGCTTAATATGTGTGGCAAAACAACAGGATTCAAATCAGCATCATGGACAGCTGGCATGAGACTTCTGAGTGCAGTTATAATTGGGAAATCTTGAGTCACTGGAAAAGTAACTACATGATACTTCTAATTGGTAACATTTGTAAAGAAAGTGACTTCTCTCAATCTCTTAAAATCTGTTAAACTACAACAGAATTACTTGAAATTGAATGATACCAAGGTGATTATGAACAGTACTGTGATGTAATTCACATTAAGTATTAATATTTTTAGCTACAGCTGTACTTGGTGATTTATTATCATGTGTTAACCAAGCAGTTATCTACTTCTGAGGGTAAAAGTATAAGATTCCAATCAAATATCATAAGAGTCATTGAAACAGATGATTATATATGAACTCATGCTGAAGTTAGTGGACAATTTACTCTTTAGAGCCATTAAAAAGATTGCTAAAGTATTGGGACATCGTATTTCACCCCACTGTCCTCCAGTACAGCAGACAAAGGGAGAATAAAATACTGTGGACCATATAGTATTATGATTTAATTCTTACTGGCTTAAAAGGATATATATATATATATATATATATATATATATATATATATATATATATATATATATATATATATATATATATATATATATATATAATTATCATAATATAATAATAATAATAATACATTTAATTTGTACTGCACTTTTCTTCATAGTAAAACTCAAAGTACTACATAATTAATAATATAAAGAAAATAATAATAAGATATATACAGTATATATATAGTAGCATTCTAAGGCAATGGAGTAAAAAAAATAAATAATGTGCAACTGCAATATACAGTTTTGTTGTAGAGTCGAGCATAATATGATCCTGTCCATCTGATCGACCCGGGTAGGAATTAACCATACTGATGGGTAATTATACAGGAATCAATACAAAAATCTGATATACAAACTGTCAAAACCATGTTTTAAGTTTGTTTTGAAGAGCAGATTTAGTGGATCTAGTTTGTTATACACAATATCAAAAGTACACATTTGCCAGAAGAGGATTAAGAGATTTAGGGAGAGAAATGCGTTAAAGTGATAAGAATATGAATTTGGATTCTCTTTTGATAGTTGTTTGTGCTGATGGATTTGGAAACGACTATCTGTTGGTTTCAGTGATTAAAATCTCTGGCTAATATAAACATAGCCTCTATGTATAAATGTTTATTGCAGTGAACCATGTTCGTTCTGTGTGTTATTTTAAACATATTTTCCAGGACATCTGGTGCACCTCTAACAAGAACAGTTCACACAGGACACAGGTGGCACAAGAACTGGGTAGTTAGAGAGTGATCTGTCAGGAGAATCAGGAGCAAATAACACTTGTATTTTAAGCTGAAGATCAAGCACACATTCACAAGCATTTGAGATTTTGCCTGGAGTAAAGAGTATTTGGAACTATATTTCATTCATTTCATTTATTTCTAGTCCACTACGTTAATACATCTGTACAGAAAGCAGGAATTTCCAGGGGTCTCTGGTTGCTTGGAGCATACAAGCATGATTTGGCACCAGATCCAAGCAGCCAAGAAGGGCGAAAAAGACCTCCATGTGATCATCCTTGACTTGGCCAACACATATGGCTCAGTTCCCCATGAGCTCCTCTGGGAATCCTTCAACTTTTTCCAACTACCAGAACCTATCACTATGCTGGTTAACACCTACTTCCAAGACCTGCAACTGTGCTTCACAACTTCTGACTTCTACAACATGCCAGCGCTTAGAGGTAGGTACAATCTCACCCCTGGCCTTCACAATGGCCATGGAAGTCATCATCAGTGCCTCAAGATGGATAGTGGGTGGTGAACGAACTAAGGCTGGGTTACATCTTCCACCTATCAGCCAAATTATCAACCTAATTTTCCACTTAGGTGTGATATAGCTCTCAAAGTTGTTTGTTACACGTGTTCTTTGTTGTTTTCTTTTGAGTGTACAATTGTTTAGATTTAATTAAAATGTGAAGTAGACCGTAAGTGGGCTGTGACAGTCTCGCTTGCTATTGCCGATTTTGATCACAAGGCAGCAGTGTTGAGCGATATTACTGTCGCTCCACCAAGTGCATCTTGGTCTTTCTTCCTGTTTATGTGCGAACAACCTGGAGATTTGCAGAGTGGTTGGTGCTGTGACTCCATTGTGTAAAGTAGTAGGTAAATATACACATCTCTTGTAAAATATCCCTGTACAAATACCTAAAGGATGTTATCTATCGATATTTTAACAAGATGGTTTGATTTAGACACTCTTGGAGTTGATGTCCTGGGATTTTGGCGCCAGACGTCGACCACTGTGTTCTCAGTTGCATAGCAAGGTAATGTTAGTGTGCATAAAGCCACACCATGCTATTGTATTTTGTTACTAGAGAAAATGTAAGGGTGTTACATTCATTTGAACTCTGTTTGAAGGTAGACGACAGTGTGTTGAGTTGTGCAGTCTCCGGGGAGTTCCACGTGGGGTTGGTGAAACTTGTGAAAAATGTAAGTGTACTTTGCGAGTATATCTTGTACATTTCCAGGGTACTTTTTGTGTGTTTATGGTTGTTAACTACTTAGCCATAAAATAGACCCAGATTACTTATCTGGGTCTATTTTATGTTTTTTGTTGATAGTCACAGCCCACTACCGTATTTTGTTTTTGTTATTTTTTCTTTTAAATCATTTTTTGTGTTAACTCTGTCACAAGCTGTGAAAGCACATGAGCTGCTCTCTAAAAGGACTCAGTAGCTTACGCACTCTGTTAAAATGACCTGTTGCAAATGTGGTCAACAATAAAATTAAAGCTACAAGAACCCCGGAAGTAATTGTGTCCGGTGTGGCATCTAATTCCACGGGCTACACATGGATGACACAACAACACTGACAACTACTGCAGCATGCACCTGCAGGCAAACATAAGGTGGGCCTGGATGAAAGTCAAGCTGAACAAATCTCGAAGTATCTCCATAGTTAAGGGGGTGCTTAGAGACACAGAGTTCTGCATTGGTGATGACCCAATGTCCGAGTGTCCGAGCAGCCTGTCAAATGCCTGGGCAGATGGTAGAATGCAAGCCCTCAAGGACAAAGAGAAGGTGCAGTAACTAAGGCAGAACATTGTCAACCGTCTGGAGAACATCACTAAGACCCTGTTGCCTGGGAAACTGAAGCTCTGGTGCCTACAATTTGGACTCCTCCCTCAGATAATGTGGCCACTCACCATCTACAAGGTCCCAATAACAACCGTGGAGAAGATGAAGCGAACCATTACTTCATATGTGAAAAAATGTCTCAGTGTTCAGCTTCATCATCATCATCATCACAGCTACTTTAAAACAGACTGACCATGCCATCAGATGCTTAATGTGCATACTGCTTTAATGTAACAAAAATGTTTAAAATCGGTGATGGTTGGTGGTGATTTGGAGACAAAATGTCTTGAACATGAAATGCTTTGGATATACTAACTAGACACTGTGTATGAATTTGACCTAAAGCTAGTTCTATAAAAATAAGAAATATCTAACATCATCTCCTTTACCCCCCTTTTATGTTTAATATCTGTTTAATATCTGGGTTTGCATGAGCTACAGCTTATTTTAGGACATTTGTGTTTTTACACTGTTTTGGGATAATGATCAAATGTTTAATGAAGTGAAACTGGTGAAGCAGATAACAACTCAAGTTGTGGTGGTACACGCAGACATATGACATAAATCCAATGCACCTTCAACACAGAGGCAGCCCATTTAAATTGTCAATGCCCCACCCACTCTTTTGGCTTTCCTGTGGTACTGTTGCTATTTGCTGAACCTGTTGAAACTCTGCTGCAAAAACTGAAAAACTGACCTGTTGCTGATATATCATCTCATAAGCCAGCTTCTCTGCCAACAGTCTCATCAGGTCGCTTTAGGATGGGTTAATAGAGGAAATAATCATGTTTGCAGCTATGCACAGCAACTCATAAATCAGCTGTTGGCCTCCAACACCACATCAAGCAGGAAGAGGAGTTTTTCTGTCTGACTTTTGGCTGCCTGGCTACTCCTCCAACAGGAACTATTCTTTGCTAAGACACCAGAGATCACTGCTTCACTTCACCAAGCTACTGTAAGTACTTGCTGTTAATGCTAGCTATCTTTGGCTCAGATCAGTAGATGGTGGTTAGAAGTAGTTCATTAGCAATTCTGTTTGGATACTAATTTCTTCACACATGCTGCTGATCTACCACAGTATGTGCTGTATTCGTATTGGTATTAATAATACATAACTTTCTTGTAGTAGCTGTTTGTTTTGGGTGTTGGTTAACACATGCATTATGATACTTTCATGCTGTTGCTTAACATTGTTGAAATACAGTATGAATACTCATGTATGGGCATCATGAATGTGATGGGCCGTGTTGAATTTGCACCTGTTTCCTTCTTGGTTATTAGCTAGAGCGTGTTAGAGGGAATTTTGAATAGACATGACTGTTGCCTTGCACAAAGCTCATTCCCAAGGACTCACTTTAAAAACTAGATGTGTTGTTTAGCTGTTATATGTGTAGAATGATTTACTTTAATTGTTCTCTGTTTGTCTTGCCTTTACACTATTTTCTTTTCTTTTTCCTCACTGTGTTGGGCAGTTTTTTAACTGAGTCAGGCCCGCAGTTGCATGCTTTTCGTTGCTCTGCTGTTTTTGCAGACAAAAAATAAAATGAAATGAATATGAAATAATTCTTTTCCAGTAATATTAGTTTAATTGGAAACTCAACATGGCTTATGTCACCTGTCACATAGGAGCGGTAACACACTTTATATTCAGCTGAGCATAAGAGAAATGAGTAAACTCGGAGAAATGTGTGGAGTTGCTTTTCCGTTATTTGCATCATAATTACATCTAAACTGCTGAACTCCAGTTTTAAAGCTTATGTACTCAGCTGCCCTCATTGCCAACCTTAAGTTTATATTCATGTTTTGATGGTCATATCAGCCTGATGCACCAGATGGTTTGTTACACAGAACCATCTGAGAAGTCATCCTTAGAAACTGATTGGAAAAGGGGAGACACTTGGCAGGTGATTGGATGAACCATCTGTCTATCACCATCTATCACTGACTATCGCTTCTCACTGCCATCACACCTAAACCACGCCCATAGCTGCCAGTGGTTCTCAGACGCTGATTGGTCTGAACCACTGGTGATTCGGCCAAAAGCGCATCACTTGAAGCCTGACAAAATGGATTCTCATGTGATCTTGTGAATCTAGCTGCCTCGCAAGGTAAGTCAACACTATGGTAACATGTCACAAGTTGGTTCTGTCTCCTCCAAGTCGTGATTTCAATGTGTGAGTTATTAATTATTTGCTGCATAGTTGATGTGTTGTGGAGTGCAGCTGCATATCAAGTGGATTGCAGTGTTTTTGGAGAAGTTTATTATCATCACGTCCTAATCTCTGCAGTGCTTAGTTTGGTGTTTGCTTTTTGAGGAATGATGAAGTCAGACCCTAGACATCAAATATAAACTTGACATTTTATGTATTTAAGTGCTAAAGCTGCTTTGCTGACTGAACTGTATTGAAAATGACTGACAACCATTAACTGTATTTTGTTAAATATAGATGCCTATGGATGATGCAAGGTCTTATGTATTTATTGTTACTTTTTCTCTATACTCACAATGTGCATATACACACAGATGCAACACACACACACACACACACACACACACACACACACACACACACTTGGGTACATAAATGAATCATGCCTGCAAAAGAGGATGTTTTGTGACACAGAATGAGACTCACCTTTGAAGACACGCTATACTTAATATTTATATATATAACATATGGCTGTTTTTGATTATATATAGATCATTGAATAAAATACAGAACAGGCTAAATGGAGGAGAGAAATAAAATGCATTTTCTCAGGTTCATTGGTCTCTCATGCAAGCGTAATAATAGTAAAAGCACTTCTTGTGGGCACTTCACTACCTTTGATTATCTTTTGTGCAGCAAATAATAACAAAGACAATAAAAATACAACGGTAAATCTGTTTTTTGCAAATAAGAATAGTGTTGAGAATCACTGAAGCAAACAGTCAGTGTGGTTTTATGTTATCCATCATACTATATGTTTTTTTGTTTTTTTTACTGAAATCACTTTCTGCTTCTTTTATCAGTTTAAACCAACAGTCAAGTTCAATTTTGTTTAGCATTTTTCAAAACTACAAGATATGCTCTACTTCATACCTGCACTGATGCTGAGTGATGCTCCAACAACAATGCTGCAGCCTTGTAATAGTTTGTGTTTATCATTTAGTATTTTCAGAATATCTGGAAATTGATGATGTCTTTCGCATATGAACTCAATATAATATGTTATAGAAATCTTGAGCTTCAGAAACCCCAGGACAGATGTCTTATGCAAAAAGATTTATTGATAAACACAAACTTAATGGACCAAGGAGATAGCAGTTACAATTTAAGTGCCTGTGTAGACCCAGTGAAATGCCACAGCAAATTTGAAGGAAAAGCATTGAACCACTCTCAGTTATTCAGCACCCAGGCGACCTTGTCCCACATCACTATAAGATTGTTTATTTTAGTGCTGTCTCTATGGCAACAATCACAAAGCCAGGTCAGCTCGACCAGGAAGAAGACAGCTGTCTGTGCTTCACTGTCTGCTTGTCTAAGGAGCGTTTCATAAGTGGCACATGTATGAAAATAAGAGCATTTTCATATATGAAAATGATATGAAAATTCCTTCACAAAAACCTCTGACTAAAATACATATAATTGTTTGAAATTACTTTTTCAGTTCATCATAAAAATCCAGGTTCAAGGGCTATGTCTGCACCAAGTTTCAGACATTTTTTTTTGTAACAATAAATTGTAAAAAAATTCAAATAAGCAATCCAACTCATAATTAGTATAGTTGTGTAGTAAGGAAAAGTTGTCTTGTACAGGTCTTCAAGGCTGCATTACAGGATATTTCTTTCTGATCTCAGTAAGATTAACAGTGACTCACTCTACCTTTTAGTACTTAATCATGATATTCACAGTAGACACCATTTTTAGTTTACCGTGAAAATGAATTCTGTGGAAAAAGTTGAGAAAAAAATCCAATGATATGTGGATCTTGACTTTTCCCTGCTTTTTCTACCTATTTAAGGTGTTTCCTTAATCACCAAGATTGATTCCCTCATTATATCAGTATACAGTATACTGACATTGGGGTTTTCATGTTCAAAATCCAAAATACTTCAATATCTCAGTTCCATCTGATTAGTCTATCTTCAAATGCTTTCTCTTATTGAATCTTCAGAAATCATTGTATCACAATATAATCAACATTATGATATAAAAACTACATAACTTTATCCATATCCTAATTAGAAAATTTAGTACACTTCACAAAATATGTTTACCATATGTGAAACAAACAAGACAGATCCAGCCTGCATATATTTACTGTATGTCTAATATAATTTCTGTACAGTGTTTTTATGAAGCAATGCTGCTGCTATGCTGTGTGTTTGTGTGTGTTGGGTTCTAGTGTATATGTGATTTATAACAGCCCTCCCTCCCCCCAACCACCACATGCTGGCTTCTCACTTTGCTCACTAAGTTTCTGCCAGGCAGCCCACCTTCCCTCTGTTCAAACGTCAGTATTAGCAGGTCTCACACAACAGGCATTGTTATCATTGATCATAGAATTATGCAGAACTGTATGAGTTCCATATATACTGAATTACAGCATGCCCATATATCTAGATTGGGTCATACATAACCACAGCGTAACAGATACAGTGTTGAAAAAAGCACACAAGGTAATATTATGACCATGACAAAACAGCTCATGACATCTGTATGTATGTGTGTCTGTGTTGGATGTGTCCTGTGTGCTCACGCACCTTTTCTCACAATCACCTTTGTTGTCTGTCATGTGCAATAAGAGCTAGAGACATCAGTCCACAGGCGCTACAATCCATGAGCTCACTGACAATCCATGTGTGCCGGTGCTGTGTGCCTGTGTCGGCTGTCTATGCAGATCTGCCATCAACATGTAACATGAAAAAAATGTCAGATATGAACAGCACCAAGGAGGACATTATGACATATTTCTGTTTCTGTGGTCACAGAGAGCTGAAAATTCATCAGAGAGTTATATTGCTTTATAATGTTATGACTGTTGCAATTTACTTTGTTGTTGTGCTGTATTTAACTTAACATGCAACATCAGTTTGTAATTTCCTTCATTACCCCTTTGGACATTGCAGTGTGACCTTGCCTGTATTTGTTGCATTGAGTCATGCATTTCACAGAAATTAACAAAGTGACCAATTTAACCTCATTCTTCTTTCATCAGAAGTGATCAGTTGCTGTGCACTGCATGTTAAGGTAGCTCAAGATATCTGCTACAGGTAGCTCAAGATATTTGATACATTCATCATGCGGTGATGAAACAGTTCAGCTAATGTCAGTGAAATGCAAATGCATGCATCAACCAACCAAATTTAGGAGAAAGAAGCAGCAGTGTGGAGCAATGAGTGATGAGGTTTGATCGATAGTAAGTGGCTGAATTGTCATGAGAAAAGGATGATTCTACAAACTGTACGATACATCCCCTGAGGCATTTAGAAGAAGGCTGCATTTAATGTTTTGGCATTTGTAGAGGCCCATTGGCTAAATTCATAGAGAAGAAAAAGCTGATAGCAGAAAACTTCATGCCTCAGTGTCCTCACTGTTGAGCAGTGATGCACGTAGTTCTGATACTGGTTGGAAGCACCTTACACTCATCTGCTGAGGGATGAAATTATCCTTGTTGCTATATAATTCAGTTCAGGAAGGTTCACGTTCAGTTCAGGTTTTTTTCCAAATTAAAATTAGTGTTGTTGTTGTTCTTAACACATGTGATTGCCTTGGCACCTCATTGCCAAGGGAGCAGTAAGTGTACAAAGCTCTAGGTTTGTTCAATATAATATATCAGGGCTTACATATATGTATCTCTTTCCATTATCAAGACTGAGGTGAGAGCTGACATTTTCGATAGTCTTATCTCACACATTTCCAATTTAAATTCAGTTTGGTATTTTAAGCTGCTACTGTTATTCTGGCTGACGCCTGTGTATTTGTTTTAAACAAGATTTTGCCGTCTAGCTGAGCACTTAATTAATTCAGCTGTGTGTCATCTGTCAGTGCTGTTGAATTTGGACAATAACAGCAACTCAAACACATACAGATGTCAATAATGCAATCTAGTTTTTTCAAATTTAGCAGCAATTTTCATTAACAAGCTTTTTAACACCCTAAAACTTGATTTTTTCTATATTTTGTTTTTTGATTTGTTTACTTAGACCTAACTTGTACAAACAACACCCTATAAAAAATATCCAATATATTTTGTATCTGCTTGTTCCAACCCACCATGACATACAATGCCATTACATTAAGTTGAAATATTCCATTTTCTTCTCCATATAAAACAGCCTTACATATTTGGTGTCTCATTGGCTCATACTGACTAGAATTTTAAATATTCTGTAGGTTTGAACATTTAGCAGTGCAACAGGAGTTGCAGAGATGGATCCTCAGGTGGTTTCTGGCAAAGTTTGAGAGCTGAGGCAGGAGGCAGATGAAAACTTTATTTATTTATTTATTTATTTCATAATATTTAGGAATGCCCAGACTGAAGCACACAGACAGATTTGTATAAAACTAACAAACCAATCAACCAATGTATTGTATGTCCTCTATCTCTTAGATAGCATATGTAGAAGTCCTAGGAAAGACCAATTACTGAAGCTTTAAAGAAAACAGATGTTGAGGTTTATTGGGACATGTGCAAAGGTAGAACAAGCTTGAATTCCTAGATCACAAAATTAAAAGCATGTAATATATGTAATAAGAGTGCAAAGCTCACACACACACACACACACACACCAAGACAGAAAACCTCACACATCAGGTCCTGAGAAGAATGCCCGTGACAGCCAAGGCTCCAGGGTGTTTCTATTGAAACATTTATCCTTTAACCTCCTGGATGGACAGCCCATAATATCACAATTGAGAGGCTGAGTCAAATCTACACGCCCTCTGGCTCTCTGAGCCACACCATCACCCAGTCAGTATAGCATATGGAGCATATGTAGGCTAGCTATTACTAGAACAGGCACTAGTACAAGGCAGAGGGGTCACTACAACATGTGATATGAAGGTGATAAGAGAGGAATGGGCATATACAGGGCAGATACTATAGGAAATCATTTTTAATGGAAAATATTGATATGTTTTAATAATTTATATAATTCAAATCAAATAAAGTAAGTCAGAAGAAATGCCTGCAAATAAAATACAAAAAAAACATAGTCTTCTTTGCCTAAGAGTAATGACAAACAGGGATAATTATATATTTTGTTTAATCTAATGTAGTCTGACATGGAACAGGAATGAAACTGTCTAATTTGTATAAGATGTTTTAGTCTAATTTTGTTATTATTATTGTTTTCTTTGAATGTAATTATGGGGCAGTGCTTTCTGTATTGTAGGTCACAAATGTGACACAGCAAAAATTGAGGCTGTGGAGACATATTTCACAGAAGCAATGACACTGCCAAACCTGGGGTTAGAGGCTGTGAGTGTAGCTGCTTGTGAACAGGGAAGTACCAGTACAACTGTGTCTATATTTTATGTTAAAGTTGTGCTTGTCTGACAGATATACAGTACATTGTGATGCTGACCAACCCAGCATCACCAGTAGCTGCAGTGATAAAGAGCGCTCCCCCTGGCAGTGCAGCCTGACAGCCTGCTTTACCAAAACAATGCTGCCGGCTGCATGTCACACAGTTTGCTCAGAAAGAGCGGTTCATTCAATCGAGGAGAACAGAGTGGAACTTTTATGTTGTGACACGTGGAAATACATGATCTTCAGTCACTTTTCTGGCGAACACAAGCCCATCATTATTTGTCTAATTTGGTCACCCTTTCCATTCAGTGTTTGTAAGTTTCAAGAGGGCTGACAGCAGGTGAATGCAACGCCATGTTAATTTAAAATTTGGTCCTCTGTCTACAGTAAGGTGGCATTTTTCACATCACAAAATTACCTTTGTCAAATATCAAATATGCTCTCCAGAATGGATAAATCTCAAAACGCTGGTCTCACGTTTTAGTGTGAATTTAGGAAAACAAAGCTTTTCAAAAATGATGATATTCACATAGTTGGGTGCTGTGTGGCAATGGTTAGCAAAGCTACTTTCCTGGGGCTGATTATATATATATATTTAAAAATCTGTATTGAGGGATATTATAACTTTTAGTAAAAACTGAGATCAGTGGATACACTTACCATCTTCATCTCTTAATATTCTAGTTTCATCATTTCCAGTGTTCCTGAAGATATTAGAGCCAAACACCCAGGAGACTTACAACATTTCATTACTGCCGCTGATTTCCAAAATGAGATTCTGTGGTGTCAGATGGGATTCAAACTAAGCTTTTATACCTCCAGCTAGGTTTGTGCTATTGCCTAGGTTGACTAGTGGAGCAAGGAGCGCTGAAACAAAACATCTGACATACATACAGGACAGTCATGTGTGCATAGATGTCTCTCCTGTGTCATACTCGTGGGAATGTCATAATGGAAGTACAGCTTTAAGTCTAAATGGGTCATGACCACATTATGTGTCAGAACATACGCACGCACACACATGCTTACATATACGCTGCATGGATTACATCAGTAACACAATGTACTTGTTTTACCAGCAAATTTCAACAGCTGGCCACATCAGCCCAGTGCTGTGTGTAAGCAAGTGTTGGTGACTTCTACATATCTCAATGCAGAACTGCATGACTGGCAGGCTGTACTGCCCCCATGGAGCAATGCTGAATTCAGCATAGTAAGCTCCCTTGGAGCATTTTTAAATATGTCAAGTCCATTATAAATGTGTCCCAAGTTGCTAACATGTCCCTCTTGTTATCTCAACCCATCACAAAAACAGTGCCATACTAACAGATTGTATTCATTTATCTTTGTATATTCTTAGCTTTCATGCCAGCAATGCATGTATTAATCATAATCATCTCAAGACTTTGTACATTTAAACCAAATCCTACATATTTTCAGAAAAAAAACACAGACAATGGTGTAGTTTTAACCTCCATGTGAAGTTAATGTCCCATTAGTTTTTCTTTTGGACTGCACAGTGGGTTTTTGTAGCACAAGTGAGACAAAAACGTAATACATAATAATGGTACATCACATGTAACAACAAACACTGGACCCATGTGCAGAGGGGCAGGCAAGAATTATTAAAGAAAGCCAAACTTCAGTGGTCAGATAATCAGCAAGAATAGATAGCTCAAAAACATTATCTGTCTAAGTGAATAAACTAGTGCTAAGAGGCAGGAAACAGAGACAATGCAACTAAATAAATACACTAGCTGATGAGTAGCAGCTATGACTGCAGGAGACCAGGTTACACATTGAGAATCACCTGTGCAATTACAGGAAATGATGGAAGGTGTGTGACTGGAGTCAAATTGTGAGTTTGTAGCTTTAAAATCCAATTTAAAATCCTAAAAGTTCACAATCAGCTGTGATAGCTCAAGGTTGTTCCTCAATTTCTTTTACATTGCAAGAAAATAGTGTCCATCAATGATTTCCGTATGCATGGTGGCTTTCTATGTACACTTCCTTTCACTGTCCCCTCATTACATACTCAAAGCATGATCAGAATTAATGTACAGTTCTGCACTACCCTATTTACTGTCAAGTTTCATGATAATGATGGCATTTAAAGTTAAAGGTAATTTTCATTAGTGCTGTAGGTAAAGTACAGTAAATTTGGATACCTCAAATTCTTCAAATCCATAGACTAAACCAGGCTTGGATAAACTTCTCACTTCATTATAACTCCAGAGTGTCTTTGGAAGTAAAGTAGAAGTAGAAGTTTGTTCTTTCCTATTATACCAGTGCCCTTTTGTAAGCCTCATAAAGCACCCTGTGGGACACTATGTATTTTTTAAGTGAGTAAATGCAGATTATGTCTGATGCAATTTAGAAAAAAGTGTGATTATACACATTTTTGAAGTGTGAGGAGTTAAGGGAGCTTTGAATGTTAAACATATGTAATGCACATTATTTTGTATGAACTTTTTTCTGTTCTCCACTCACCTCTTTCCCACTGAATTCCCTATCATGTCTAGTGCAGTTGGGCCTGACTGAAGACGGACAAAAAAGGATTGGCGCAAAACACTATAAAACGATAGATGAAAGCAGCATCTTAAAGCCTGCTGCTCCTGATCCACTCTGCCCAGAAAGAGGCATGAAATCCTGCTGTGATCTGTGGGCCTAGAGGAGCATAACTGAAAAGGTGAAGTTTCTGGATGTCACGTGCTTCCTCTGAAACTATAAGTCAATAAATCAAATAGAGAAAAGGGTAGCAATATGTGCACTCACTGGAAGTCAGTAGATGTACCACTTGCTCCCCATCGTCATACAAAAGACATGATGTAGCACACACTCCAGCCACAGAGTAACCCAGTACATCCAAAAAATATAACATTCATTACCAGATTGACAGGATGTTAATATTTTTGGATTGACTTGATTATAGTCTGGAGACCATGACCAAAGCTTTATTTCTTTAAAAACTGTATTGAACATGTTGAAGTATTAGCAAACGTCATCTGGTGTTGTGTTGAATGCAGTGACAGAAACTCCACACAGAGACATAACAATTCAAAAGTTTACCCTGCATTACTGTTTTTTGTGGCCTCCTAGAAAGTAAAGAAAGCAATGCAATGGGGGGAATAAAGGTTTTCAGCTCACTGCAAACCTCCTACTCTCAGGCAGAAATAGAAATACAGTAATCCCATTTTACCCAAAACGGACTGCAGTCTGGAGAACCTGAAAAACACATTTGGCTTTTTTTGTAAATATTGGCAGATTCAGTAAGAAATCTTCCATCCATCCATCCATCCAATCCCAGCACACACAGTCCTGCTTTCATTTAAAAATATTATCATTGCAAGTCACTGAACCAGTACCTAAATATAATGAGGCACAATGATGGGTTTGAAACACATTTATAGATTGAAAAGCTTGACTAGGGCAGGACCACATTGCATAATCAGCATGGTACACATATGGACACATAAATGCAGACATAATTTGCACAAATGCAAAGCCTTTGGGTCGTAGGAAAAAAAAACTGCTTACCTCACTTTTATTTTCATGACTCAGCCATTATAAACTTAAAAGGGATGGACAATTATCATCCTGAATATACAAATTGGGGTTTTAAACCAAGCAGCAGCACTACCCCAGTGGATAGCTGTAATGGGCTTCCTCATTACACTGAGGCGACTCCCACTGTGTTTGAGCAGTAATAATCACTCTACAGCAATAACTTTTCTGTAACTGCATGCGGGTCATTAGAGCCAGTGTCCACATAGAGGACTGGGAAGCCATGACTAATCAACAGGATAAAGGTGCCTCATATTCTCTTTCTTCTTTTTTTTCTACGATCTCATTTCTTATCCCTTAGTTACATGAGCCATGCTGATATTCAATAGCCTACATAAGGCTTCTGTAATTGGACCCAATTATGGGGCCCTAACACAAAGAAGAAACTCTAATAACATGTCAGGGCTCTCCACAACATAGTGAACTTTCTTTTGGCACTTTCGTAATTTTCTCACCTGGTTTACTTTTGCTTAAAGGGACCACTGACTCACTTAGTAAACATGAATTTCTTGTGTGCAGTTTACAGTTATTACACTGTTTACTGTAAGTTCAGATTTTCTTCAGTCACCTCACACTGGCATTTAAAGCTGCTAGTGTGTAAAATTGCCCACAGTAGCTTTAAGCAAGACATTAGCTTTGCACGGGACACCTCATTAATTCTTCTCTCTTACCCACTCACCTTCGCTGCCAGTATTATTGATCTGCACCTTGCCAGTCTTTTTGTTTGAAAGGAACAGTTTCTGACCCATTGCCAATTTGGCTCTGTCTCTCTCATTCCTTCTCGCTCATGCTTGACTTAATTAGGGTGCTCCCTCTTTGCCAATCGATTATCAGTTTCTATGACAGGAGGTTGCTATTGTATTAACATGCTGTTCAGCAGAATGTAAAATTATGTCCCCTCTGTTCTGATAAAGGGGACAAGACTCCAGCAAAGATGTTTGCCACTTTACTGTAGAAAGAGTTAGAGGAAGAACAAATATAATTGACTAGATTGAATGAGCCAATAAGACATCTGATGGGACAAAAATGTCGGCTTTTTTTGTCTGAGAGTTTTTGTCTCAGTCGAACCAAGGAAAATTACAATGAAATCATAATTGTTTTCTTATAATTACTATTTTCACTTTTAGTAAGTGATGCAATTTGGTTATCTGTATCTGTATTTCTGAGCAAGCAGCTGTTTCCCTGTAAGGCTGTGTGTTACATGAATAAAAAGGAGCCTTATAAATACTTGAGTTGGGCTTTTTCCACATTAGCTTGAAAATACTATGAATGGAAACTGGGACAACAATCTTACAACCTAGATTAACCTAGGTTTTACTTGCAGGTACTTTCATCTATTTTGGGTAAAAACCCTATTAAAAAACAATATTTAAAATAAAAAATGTTTTCATCCTCTTGGTTCCTTCATCCTCTTGGTTCCTTCATCCTCTTGGTTTCCTCATCTTAGGGTACCAAATGTATTTGGATTATCTTAAGTAGACAAGTGTTTGATGCATGTTCTTATTGTGCAGCTCAGGTTTTTTAAAGCTAATGTTGACCAAATGCTGTGTGACGGGCTATGTGCTGCAGTAAATGAATGCTTATTGAAAAGTGTTTCAACAAGTTGCTACTTTTTCTGTAGAGAGGCTGTGAAAGAACCCACTTACATTAAAGGTTTTTTTATTGTTTGTTTTTTTTAGGGTTAGGGTTAGACTAAAACTTAACTTTAAATCCCCATATTCAGCATTCATAAGCAGTGTACAAACATTTACTAAATGGTTTATTACACTCTGTAATGTAGTTGTGTTTATTAATATATTTGTCAATTTGTAAAAAATTACAGTATAACTTCTGCTGTGGGCATCCATAAGTGCAGTCTGGTGTATAAAGAGATAATTAATGACAATATAGTGAAACACAGTTGTACACATTACAGTGGGTTGTAAAGTATTTATTTAATGCTTGGATACTGCTTAGAAATGCTTAATAGGGGGACTAGAAATTAAACGTTACCAAAACAATTTTAAGCTGAAAAACATGTAATATACCTCATCAGTGGCATCAGTCGGATGTACAAAATGTTATGCAAAAGTATAATCATTTAAAGCTGCATTAATTGATTTTTGGCAACCAGGGGGCAGAAAAACAAGCTAACAGATACACAGGCACTATAAAATTGCCACCTTATAAAATTGTTATGGCTACTGTGTTCACAAACATGGAGCAATATAAGCATTCATTTGGATCAGAATTGGAGTTTCTGGCCACCTGATAGATGTAAGTGCTATAGTCACTCTTGTTTTAGCTCCACTTTAGGTTCCACCAGCTACGAGAAAAATAAAGCTAGTTGCAAGTTGTTTAGCCACTCTGTAACAGAAAATATTGTGTAATCCAGGTTCAAGAAAACTTAAATTGTAATTATTTTACAGTGATTCTGGTTGTTGATTACCCTGAAGTAGGCATGACTAGGAGTTCATACCTTATCCACTATAACTTCTATAAACAAGGAATCCCTCTATAGTGGAAAAGAATAGTGCTGTCACTTTCCCCAAATCAGAGAGAGAAGATATTTCCTAGCCTTACAGACCCAGATTAGTTTCCCTTTGTCTCCATTGTATATTTTGTTGAGACAGCACTCTGTGGAGAACTGCGCTCAAATCAACACACACATCTCTTTTACTCTCTTTTTACTCCCTTTTTCAACACACATCTCCCCTCTTCGAACGAGACGCTTCATTCCCTACATGACATAGATAATGCACCCTCTTCATTTTTGAGAAGCAGAAATAACATTGGAATTCCTGCAGAGATGAAGGGAGCAGCTGGATCCAGAGGTGTTTTTTTTTCTTCTTCTTCTTAACAGTCAATCTCTCATGCTGGCACGCATAATTGCTATGACTGATGGGGTGTGGGTGGGGAATTGATCTGAGGAGCCGGTGTGATCCCATTATTCTGCTCCACTTCTGTCTGTCCCCTCTTTATCTCTCGCTGACTCTAATTTTTTAAATCTTTTTCCCATATCTCTAGTTGTCTATCCCCTTGCTACACTTTTTTTGCTACATTCCCTTTGTATTCATAATATTCACGTCATGTCAATTGCCCCAGTTGTGTTAAAGCCAACTGACAGGACGATCAATCAATCAATCATTTATATTTTTGCCTAATTTGCATTTTCTGATTTTCTCGGTGGCGTGTGCAACTGCAGCTACAACCTCATTACGAATACAATTGTTTGTGATAGATGTCTCTTGACAACCCTGTCTCCTAGAAATTACGTTCACATACTGCTAAATTGTTCTCCCAATTATGTTGCAGTGACAAACTTAATCAGAACCTGGATTATGTTCAAAATATATTTTTTATCAAATAAATGAAGAGCTATATTTATGTACTGCTGATAGTGAAGCAATTGGAGGGAGGCGGTCAGGGTGGATGGTGGGTGTACATAACACAGGATATTGACACTGGAGATTGAGGTTTGCATCCCATGTGTGGTTAGGTTTATGCAACAAAAGCACTTCGGATGCATACTTCAGGGGTTATGACTTGGTGAAATCTTTATTAACAACAATACACAACAATACATACAATCAAAATACTGTATAAATATGTATACAATATCTTCATTACTTAACTATATGCTCTAACAGCAGGGGACACCAACCCATTAAACTCGATCAACCAATTGATCTTTGTAGAGTTCTATATCTGTCTCATCTCATATCTCATCTCATATCTCTTATATATCTCATCTTATGGCACTGCACATGTGTCAGGCTAATATTTTTGAATGATGGCGTGGCTTATATGTGGACATGAAAGGTGATATTCTCTTGGTAACCACTGAAGATGACTTCTCTAAAGCAACTCACCATTAACTTGCTTTTTCAGTTTATGCTCCACCCATTCTGCTTCCCCTCCTTAAGTATTTTTAGCACTATAAATGTGTACATGAAAGTTTGCTTACAAAGTTAATGTCAGGGTTACTCAAAAACACAGTTGTCTCCAGGACAATTTAGAGTTGTAATATGATCATCTTTTTTTGAGGGATCATGCTTTCTTTGTTAGTTTTTTGTCAGTTTGGTATGGCACTAAATACTACAGTAACTACAAGTCTCATTGGCTGTTCTTATTGAGAAGATGCTAGCCAAATGCTCAATTCAGCACCATAGTTATCACTCTATTCATTACCATTAGTGAAATGATGCAAAACCAAAACCCAATTGAGTCAAGCTGCTGTGTGTGTTTGAACAAGGTGGAATAAGGGTTGTATGAGAGTGGCGTTGGGATGAAATCATATGTTCCATTTTGTGCACTCGTATACCTAATGCTGCTCTCGCAATACCAGACAATCTGAGATCTTCGCCTACCAATAGTCTGGGGATTTCTAAATGCAGGATAGTTGCTTGAACAGTGGCGAGAGCAGTCGCTAACAAATCTACATCACTTACATTTTGTTAAGGACACGCCTTACTGGAAATGTAGTTCTCACCCCATTCTCGTCCGTAGTGAAACAAACTGGAGATATAGCCAATCACTTTGTAACACAGAGAGAGCTTTTTAAAACTTTGAAAATGGATGTCCCGAGCAATGTTAGATTATTTGATTCTGTTATATCGGATGTGTGTTCAGTCTACAAGATTGGTGGAATTAAGGATTTACAGTGACTTTGTTTAAAACTTTCAACCCAGCATGAGAAAGACGTGTTGGCTTGTTTACCAACTGGTTACAGGAAAAGTTTGGTCTATCAACCATAATATAATAGGATAAGATAATTTATTTATTCATTTGTTCATGACTAATTAATTCCAATTCAAAATGTCATGTTCACACAATATTTTCCATCACTTTGTTTATTGTGATGGAAAAGACATATTGTAATGGAAATGACAAATCCAGTGTTATAAATGCATTTCAGTAGGCTTATATCACTGAAAATATTGTATATTAAATTAAACAACTAAACCAAACACTTTATCAGCTAATTCATATTGTATGGCAGCAAATTTAAAAAATGTAATCTCCATCACAACACATATTTTTAAAGTAAAATTAATTAAAAATAAATAAATAAATAACACAATCACACTAATACAATTTACAATTTACAATTTAATTTAGCAGACACTTTTATCCAGAGCGACGTACATCTGAGAGCTGATGCAACACAAAATTGCACACTATTGCCAGTTCCTGTTCCTCTTCTTGCCATCACAGCCACAGCATCAAAAGCAACAAGAATGATAGTTATGAAGAACTTAGGCATGCAACATTGTGTGGAGGTCATCAAAAGTCTTGACTGGGAAAAAAACAAGACTTTCTGTGAAAAAGGTATCATCTGATCCAGCCCACACATTTTCGTGGTTACTGAAGGTGCTTCAGTCAAAGGGGCCTGACAATCAAAGGACTGTTTTATGTTGCAAGACCATTAGAGATTTTTCTGAGCTTTACAGTTCCATCTTCAAACATTTTCTTTGGAGAAAGTTTCTATCCAGTGGGAGCAAGCGACCTAACAGAAAACAGGCTTGTTGACATGTACCACTCTGAGACACCTGAGGATGTCGAGTTCACACTCAATCATATTGTTCTAAGGAAGACAATGCAGCAATGTGTCTGAAGGGACATGTTGCAGGAGAGTGACATTGCTGTGCCTCTTTTATGAAGAGGAAAAAAAACCCCATATCTCCAAAGCCCAACTGCTGTGACTACTGTGCCAAATTGTGACTTCAAGGAAGGCTGTGATGGGGATGCACGTCCCTTGGAGAGACATGGAGGTGAACTGTTACCTCAGAGGCAAAGAGTGGTCAACAGTGAACAAAGAGCTGCTCTGAATGAGATGTTACAGGATGTTGCTGAAGAAATGGCATCAATAGGGGCTAATGGATTTTTGTCTGTTTACAGTACATCATCCTGTGAGGGCAATTCAGACTACATTATTGAAAAGCTGCTGACTGCAAGCCCTTTGTGCTTCACATTAGAGGACATTCTCTGTAATGTGTGCATGTCTTTGATGTACAACATGCCAAATCAATTCTAAAAGATATCCAGGAGGTTTTTAGTCAAGACTCTGATGTGGACTGGAATGGGGATGATGATGGAGAGGATTCAGTTCTCAATGAACTTGGGGCAATGGGGAACAATAACATCACCTGAGTAAAGAATATGATGTTGCTCTGATTACAGTTGTCTCAATGATAACTTCCATATATACATGTGTTATTGTTCAGAAAGCACGGATAGCTTATTACAAAACTGCATAAAGGGTCAAGTTAAAAATTGTGCAATGCAAAATAAATAATAGAAAGGTTTTTAAAGGACCCACTTAACATCTACATAAACAGTCCATCTGCTCTTTGCTTTATCCAGTGTGCATTATTGTAAATAATTAATTATTGAACTAGGTAAGCAAGTAACAGGATCTCTGTGCAAACTGTCAAGTCCAAAGTTGTATTATGTATGTATGTGTGGCTCTTTTACATCGTCACAGCTTCTAGAGAGATTTTTTTTTAAAAAAAGTCTGTGCTTTATGTTGCAAATTAGGAACAACATTCTGTAACAGTAAAAGTACTTCTACATGTGCAACAAATGAACAAATATTTCTAACAAGTTCACAAAGTGAGTGCTTTCACCATATATTGATGACAGTGTCTTGGAATTTGATCAAGCTTACTTCTTGACAAATATTTGCCTCTAATAAAGAACTCCATTGCTACCAGTACTGTAATTCCTGTCTTGGATACCAGGTGGCAATATCCAAATGTTCCTCAAAGGTATGGTATTAGTTTAAATTACTGGAAAGACTTGTACACTGGAACTTACTTAAGAATAGTCTTCTAGATATTATAGACCTAGATTTGTTACTTTGACAAATGTATTAAAAAAAACCAACTAATATACAAATATATAAAGTCTGGAACAGAATATTAAACATCAATTATCCTGGATGTTTTTGGTGAAGACTGATGTGGATTGTATTGAGGATGATAACAGCATTTTTCAAAGAGTCGAGCAAAAATTACTATTGAAATACTAGTGACATCTTATCACATACTAACATGCTTGTTTCAAGTTTGTATTAGTGCGCTGCAAAAGAGGAATTTACTCCTCAATCTCTTTCCCACCATCATAAAGTGCAGTTACTTTTCAGTCATTTATTCAATTAACCAGGGCCTCTTGACTCAAGGCCTTTACACACCAGGAGCTTTTTTTTTCATGCAATTATTTCGAACTTTAAATATATTTTTTTGAACTGTTGTTTTTGGCATGAGAATTTTCACACAGAACACAAATATTATGCGGCAAAAAAGTGACGAAATTTTTATTTCAGAACAAGGTCGATTTTTCTGAGTTTTCACACAGTGAATAAAAGCATCAACCAATCACGAAGCGTTATCTGCACAGACAGCTGTTTATTGCAAAGGCCCATGTGGGGTGTTGAATATCCCGCTGTATGTGTTTTGCACTTATTTAACATATCTACATTGATTGATCAAAGCTCCCAGTCTGTCTGTGAGCTCGCCTGTTTCACTGCAGGCAGACAGGTAGGCTCACTCACTATGGTGGAAAGGGAAATAAAGCCAATGAATCAATATATTTATTCAGGTATCATGTATCATCATATGATTCATTATCATGTTTTTATACATACAAAACATTGTTGATTTCTTGCCATGGAGCCAACATGATGATGTTGACATCATCCAGTCCAGTCCTCGCTCAACAAAAGAAGTGGAGAGGGTTATATACATTCACTCCACACCGACTCTGACCTGCATTGAGCGCCTCTGTCCACAGAAGCAGCCGTCTGTCAGCTGCAGCCCCTGGGGATCTGAGAGAACAGCGGCTAGACAAATTGTATTCACCAGGCTGACTGACAGAAGACTGAGCTGTCGCAAATTTGTGTTTCTGTTGCAAAATCGTATGGCTGCCAGTGTGAATAATTTTGTTGCAATGATTCGCAGGAGAGTATTTCACATTTTCGTGTTGTTTATTCATCACGCCCTTGGTGTGTAAAGGCCTTAAGTCTGTGTAATGGGTTCAACTGGTATTTTGGGAAGCCTCAGTAAACTTGGCTGGGTGTATGACTGAAGACCTTTTTTTCAGTCAGCACTCTGAGAATGATATCTTCTTCATAATTGGTGAAGATGTGCCTCCTAGACTCAGGCTTCAGGCCACAGTCTTTAAGATAAGCCTGCACTAGAGCATTTAGAGCCCCAGTTGTCCTGTTCATTCTTTGTGCAATCTGAAACCTTACATCGGCACCTTGATGTTTCATTTGGACCTTTGTGTACCGAACATAGTGTTCACAGTTCAAGTCAAGGGCTACGTTTCTTCCTTCACCACCAACAGTGTTCACTGTGTGGTTCCACATCAGTCTCTGTAATGCGTGCAGGTCCAACTGGAGTTTAAAGGCCTCCATGGCATGTTTGTGGCACCCAGCCTGTTTGAAGTGCAGCATTTTGTGTTTCCAAAGGTGGCATGTCCTGTTTCCATCACCTTCCATAATGGAATCAATGAAATTTCTCTCAAAAAGAGACAATTTTCAGTAGCCCACTGTGATAATTGTAAATAGTATCAGCAGTGATGTCAATGTTGCTGTTGCTTTTTGCAGTGCTATCATCATGTGAAACTATTTTGTGGTCTTTTTTTTTTTGGTCGCTCAACTGTTTATGATTGCTGAAGGCAGGGTGATCACATAAATGACATAAAATGTTTTGTATCAGGGGTACCGGCTTGTCTTTCAGTGTCGTCCTCTGCAACATTTCCCATCACCATGCTACCATCAGTCATGATATAGGTGTCTACTATCATAAACATGTGTCTGTAAAACCATTCCTGCTCTACTATTGCAGATGAAAACTGTGGCAGTGGATCATTCTTTATTGTCTCCTGTACTGATTCCATCCCAAAATGGTGGAGAGTTGCTGTAGTGATTGAGGTATCTGTAACATCATGGAGGAAGTCAGAGCAGGTCCGGAAGTGTTTTCCAAGTATAATTTTGGTAATGTTCTCACAATCTAACAGGTTTCTTAGCTGGTGCGAGGTTCCAGCCTCATTAGAGCTAGTGTTGTACAGTTCCTTGAACACCAGGTCTGTGAAGTTCCTGGAACAATGGAAATCTGCAATATAGCTGGAAGTAAGCCTTCCAGTTTGTCTTGTTCCTTCAACCTCCTCCTCTTTCCTCAACCTAATGGCTGCATCAGCATTTTGCTTTTTTAACTGATCACCTGTGATGATGATCTTAACAGATGGCTTCATTATTGTCTCCCCTTCCACATCAATAGGAATGTGAGGCACATACCTATCACTGATGAACTACAGAGCCTTGATCATTTCTGCAGACTTCCTTTCATCTGTATTCAGCAGACCTACAAGAGTTATTTCTGTCATTATTCCTGAATTGCTGTAACTGAGGAATTTGGTCAACCACAACACGTCCCACTAGCTCCTTGAACTCCTGACGGAGGTATTGCTCATCCTCTTTGTTTGGCACAAGATCACAGAGTGGCACATCCATCACAGGTGCTCGTCACTGCTCTCTCTTCATTGCCCACCATTATGCGCCAGTGGTAGTCAATCCGCTGGTGTGATATTGTATAAAGAGTGGTTTCACAGTCAGTTCCAGCTTGTCAATGGTTATCTGGATTGCTGGATGTATTTCCTGTAAAAAACAAACAAAAAAGTATTAATCCCACTGTTGCATAACTCCTGTTTTACTCAATGTCCATTATTATGTAATAGTACTTTGAATGGTGTATATTTATAATATTAGTTGTCCTACTTTCTAAAGTACATAATAATGCCAATAAATAGTCAGTGGTGTAAGTATTGGCACAGTGGAATCAATCATCTAGATAAACAACTATCTTATATATTCAATCACAAGTACAGATAATGATAAGAAGAGAATGTATGTTTTGGATCACGCAATTAAAGCCAAACTCAGAGCATAAATCTGTTCATGCAAGAAAGTGATCAGAAGTCACCAAGTTGAATCAGAACTAAAGTTGCATCCACAGTTGTTCAAAACAAATGTAAGACACTGTTTTACTGCCATAGAAAATGTTTAGTTAAAATATCTGATTCTGTTGATGCTCCAAATAATTATATTTTAATCACAAATCATAAATACAGCTGGTATGGCAGCTGAATGAGGTTCAGTGGGGATGATGATAATGGCAGCAGGTTTTGAAGGCACATTGTGTGTGTGCTTGTGTGTGTGTGTATGTGTAGCAGCTTAATAATTACACAGTGGGGGACAAGAGGAGTGCAGATGGATTTAGTATTTAAGTATTTTAGTATTTATTTAGTACACTGTGTGTGTGTGTGTGTGTGTGTGTGTGTGTGTGTGTGTGTAAACTAAACAAGCTCCAACTGTCAGTCACCTCACATTGTCTGCAAAACAAACAACAAAAAAATAGTTTAAAAAATAATTTTCCTTTCTTAGGACCTCATAGTACTGAGTCCAGCCCCCCATGATCCATATCTTTCTCCTTCCACCATCTTGATCACCGACATATTTCTCCATACCCACTCATCCTCTGTTAACTGTCTGTTTCTTTTTAAATCTAGACCTCCCTTTCCATCCATAATATGTCCTCTGCAATTTGTCCCTTGCCTCATTCATGTTTCCCTGTATTGACCTTGTGGTCTGTCCTTCCAATCTTTCATAATGCTTTGACCTTCTGTGCCTCCTGCAGGCCAGCCTGCACATGCCCGCCTGCTCTTTGGCTACCGGATTACGCTGCATGCTGAGTGAGCAAGACTTTGGGCAGCTGAAAGAGGGCTTCACATATGTCTTGTCTGACAAACTTTGTCTCTTTCCATTGCTCCTACACTAATTTTGTACAGTCACTTCAGCCTGTAAAATAAAACATTTAGACTATTAACCGTCTTTTCTTAAGCACATAACTCATTTAATTGATATAATGATAATAATAAATAATACTAAACTTTATTTGTATAGCACTTTTCATAACACAGTTACAAAGTGCTCTAATGTGCGGTGTAAAATAGCATGTTAACATCATTGAACAGTGTATACTCAGCAAATAGTGTATTACAGTTATGGTTATATCTCTAGTCACTATTCTATTTTTAGTTATTCTAAATTATCTATCTATCTATCTATCTATCTATCAAGGGTGTTTTTCTAAGCAAGAGTGATCATTTATATCAAATATATCTATAACTCATAGTATTCGTCCAGGCTCTGAGATTGTATTTGACATCTGATCTATACTGCATTACTGTGCTGAAAATTTCTGAAATGATTAATGCTCTCATAAAAATGTATCCCGCTGATATTTTGCTGGATAACCCAGGGTGAGTGGAGCCTTTCTTCAAGACCAATCCTGCCAGTCCATTGATGTATTCAACTGTTTTGATGTATCAAAAATCTGTAGATGTCAGTAGAAGAGGGTCAATAAACATAGTCAAAGGGACTGGTGAAATGTGTGCGTGTGTGTATAACTGAGAGATGTTACACTTGCAGATTTGAAGCTGGCAGTTCTTTCAAGTATTTCTAGGCAGGTAAATCAACTTGAAAAAAACATGTGAGAGTACATACATACATACATACATACATTTGAAGCTTAAACTCGGATGGCAGCCAGTGTAATTTGTATAAAAATGCTTGTTTTGAACTTGCAAACGGCTTTTGAAGTGAAGTCATTTGAATATAGATTCAACATCCAAGAGCATTTATTGTCACATACACAGCAACACAGTGGGTGCCAACATTGGCAGTGAAGGCAGTGAAATTTGACTTCGTCAAGCTCATGTTTCATTTAGTGTATATAACAAATATTTACAATTATAAAAAAGGGAGAGAGAACAAATAAATATAAGAGAGACAAAAAAAAATTATATATATATATACATTATATCTGGCATTGGTGCACAAGTGTGGTATTGCACATACGAATGTAATAGATAAATAAGTGTATTGCACATAAGTGATATGTGATAAATACTTCAGATAAAAATATAAATGTTGCCTTGTAGGTAAGAGTGTGTGTGTGTGTGTGTGAGTGTGTTTGGTGTGTGTGTGTGTGTGTGTTTGGTGTGAGTATGTTTTCACAAAGTCCCAGAGTTCAACAGTCTTATGGTTTGCGCATGAAAGCTGTCTCTGAGCCTACTCATCTGGCTTTGATGCATCTATACCGCCTCTCTGATTGTAGCAGTGAAAAGAGTCTGCAGCCGGGGTGGTTGGGGTCCTTGATGATTTTTCCAGCTTTCTTTATGCTCCTCTGGATTAAGCAGTTCAGACCTGGTGCTAAGCAGCTTTCCAGACTCTCTGCAGGGCTTTGCGGTCCTGCATGGAGCCACTCCTATACTAGGCCTTGATGCCAGCCCATTCTCATTCCCAGGTCAGCAAATACCACCACTTTGTCACCGGAGGACCCACTGCCCAGACGTATTTTCCTCACTGTCAATTCCCATGTTAATGTTTTCTTCTAATATCTTTAACATTTCTCAACACAAAAATACAAAAGTGTACTTGATAACTCAACAATACGATAGATTAATATAATGGCCATCAGTTTAAATTATTTTTCCTTCGATTCTGAGAATCGCCAATTCAAATGTGTCGGACAGAGTCCATTCAGTCAGAATCAGAATCCGTTTTATTAGCCATTGCAAACATATAAAGAATGTGTCTTTGCATTTGCTCCCAAAAATACAACACAGGAGAATAAAAATAGACACAAGTAAGGTAATAATAATGTCTGCCGTGGGTTGGCTTCATTCCATTTCAAATTGCTGCCGGTTGGCCGCAATCACAACTATCCAAATCCAAATGCCTCTATCTCTGTTAAGAAAAGGCGTTTTACAGCCCATGATTGTAAAAAAAAACAATGTGGCTGAGGATATTTAATATGAAATCATCTTTCTTAAAACATAGTCATGCTCAATTAATATTGAGCCACATCATCCTATAAAGCACTCTAACATTGATATTAAGATTTGCATCATTGTGTATAACCTACAAAATTGCTGTATTCACAGGACAACCAGCATATGAAATGCTGGACACCCATCCTGACTAATGCCATCTTTGCTTTTGGGCCACAATTAAGTGACACAGTGTATAATAGATGATTGAAATGATTGTACAATGTACATCTATGTTAGAGAGAGACTAGAGAACTAACTTGAGAGGTCACACTTTCATTGAAATGTTCAGTGTCTTGCTTTGAGACACTGTCAAGAAAAATTATTGTTGCGGGAATGAAATCTGTAACCATCACCACCACACTGTGACCAACTGCAGGGGACACTGTAAATGAACACTGTTACAAAAAATGTAATGTTGTAGCTCCATTCATGATAGTAGTGCTATACCTGTGTTGTTGACCCTCAGCTACACTAGTAGTATAATCTCAGAGGCTGAACAGAGGTCATGTAATTGTATCTCCCTGGGAATTCTTATCATTCCCCCAGTTTTAAAAGGCAATTTGACCAGTAGGATAATAATTCCTATTTTTCAATTAATGGTTAATGTTATCAAGATGATATGGAACTACAAGACAGTAAAGCCAGCCCACATTTTATGAGTCAAAATAGATTCATTTTGAGTGTTTTCAATGAACAGATTGCTTTTCTAAGGCTCTTTTTTTACATTGTTTCTATTGTTTGTGAAGCATTTTTTACATAAGAGCATAATAAAGACTTAAAATGACTTTCCTCTGTTTCTTTAAGTACAGAGTTCTTCCAGAAAGGTCCTTCGTAAGATCACATAACTTGCTTATTAACCATAAGTTAAGCTTGAAATCACACCTCAGGTCTAATGTTTATAACACTGTTATGCAATAACATGTAAAATAACTTAAATAACAGCTCATGTAATGTCAGTTTTAATGGCACATTTACTTTGAACAAGAGGGGCAAAACCAGACATCATCTGCTGCATCCTCAAGTCCGACACATTCGAGATGGAACCACTGGACCCTACAGTTTTCATTTTCACATGCCACCATGTCAGCTTTCTTTTCAGGTCCATGACTCAGACACCATAGTGTTTTCTGTTTCTTTGCACACTGCTTTTTACCTCCGTTACTGGCCTTCCTTACATTGTTTTGCTGTACTTGTTTCGTTGCTCACTGATGCTGGTGAGACTGTTTGAGTGAAGTGTTATGCAATGAGCTCTGAGATGGTGTAGTGATCTTCCTGACACAAGTTGTCAAGCCAGGCCTATTGTCAGTCTCACTATCCAGAAGACAATTCAGTGATTTTCATGTGGCAGCAGCAGAAGTGTAATCAATCTTATGGCCCACCTCAGCATACACTTTGTTCACATTACTTGGTAGGATCTGTTATGCAGGTTTGCCTTTGACAGTCCTCATTTCCCTGCACTGAATCGTCACTTCCACTTTGAAAAGCAGAGCCCCAACGTGAGTGCAACAAGCAAAGCATCGACATGGTGTGGGAAAAAATACTGTGGTTGGGAACATTATTTTCAAGGTTTTACTATTAATTAAATGGACAATGAACCAATCAGCATCCCAACAAAATAAAAATGCTCTCCTTTGTTTTATTTTTTATATAGATGCTTAAAACTGACAAATAAACTATTGCCAAAGTCCAATTATTGTTGCATCGCATTATAGTAAGACAAATATAATAGTATAGTAGTACTACTATATATATATACTACTAGATATATCCACTATAGTATAGTGGATATATCAATTTTCTTCATCAATTCTTCTTTTACTTTAATGTTGTATACCTCACATATGGTTATAAAAATGCCCCTGACAGAGTTGAGGACAGATTAGTAAGGCAGGATGATTGGCAGAAAGGATGATGTCACAGAGTTTGAGGGGCAAGCTATGGGGGACACAGGAAGAACAGAACCGTGACCACAGTAACACTGTTACTGTGGAGCGTTGGCTGCTGTCATGGCAGCATAAGCTCAAAAACACACCAACACATACATGCATGGACACAACCAGTATGCACACATGCCCACATATGTGTGCACAAACAATTCCAGAAATAAAAGCATCCACATACACCCTGCTTACTTCACACAGTTTTTTTCCACAGAGACCAGCTGTATTTATTTAATGTTCTGCCTCTTGTTGCTACTTTCTCTCCTTCTGCACTTTCTTATTATTCACTTGTGTATTTTTGGAGGTGATTAAGACTCTAGGAAGGAAATTGCAGCTTTTTGCAAATTTTAAGGAGAGAGCTGGAGAAGTGTCTGTTATATCCTTCACCTGTTGGAGGTTGTAAAAGAAAGACACACATACAAAAGCTATCTGTGGCTATCTTGACAGACGTGCACCCAATTCCCAAGTTAAATTATCAGCTAGTGCTGAGGTGTGATGGGGAAAAGATAGGTTGTCACACTGGGTTAGAGAGATTCAGGCTTCCCAAAAGTTGGAGAAAAACAGAAACAAAGTGGCTGACAAAGAACAAACAATGTGTCGAATCTTAGTAGATTCCTAAAAGCAGAAGTTCTGGACCATCACAAAAGGAGGAATACTTTCCACTTTCATATCCACTTCTGGATATTTTCATTTTAAAATAGCTTGAAACAAAGGAGAATGAACTGTGAGCAAATACAGCATTTTTTTTTTCTTTTTTGTCATATGCGTCACAAGCTAAAAAAAAAAAAAAAGAAGGCATTGACTTTAAAAATAACACCATCACTTAGTGTCAGCTTCAACCCAGCAACCTAGCAACCTTAAAGTAATCTGTACATTATAAAAGAGCCTGTGTGGGGGGGAGCAAAGAAACTAAATTCTGCATGGTGTAGGAATCAGTGTTGTGCTCTGAGATGAGCAACATATTCCTTGCAAAAAGAAAACAAATGTTTTAGACTCAACAGTTTAGGATTTTGCTCGGAATCTAAATCAGAACAGAGCATCAAACATATGTACATACAAAGGATTTCAATCAGTTGAATAATTTGTGGCTATGCAAAACCAGTGGTTTTCACTAAACATTGAAAACCCGTAACTTCAATTGCCATCATGTACAATTAGGACTGTAATGTTTTCAAAAAATCTAATTAAAAACAAATGAGAACCAGCACCGAATTCATTTGAATTAATTAAAACACAGAACATGTTGACAAATCCTAGACTACCGTGTAGAACTGATGTTCCTTTCATTCACGGTGCCTTTGCTGCCTCACTAGACTGAAAGCTAACAGGTGACTTTGTGCCTTGTTGTCATGGTAATGTTACTGTAGGGCACTTTCACTTTAAAAGTCAGTAAAGTCATCTTAATCTTCAGTTTTTCCATCAATTGTGTTGAATGCAAAATGCTCCTTTGAGAAGTAATGTAGCCTTCTCTCCCTCAGATGGAGTACAAGACACAGCCTGTTGCATTTAGACACTGTGAATTTTGACCATGGAAGTTTTGACCGTGAGGTACGTTAAAAGCTCTGAAAAACCAGTAGCTTTGAGTTGAGATTATTTTGTCACACATGTCACACAAGTGTAAACATTGAAGGCAAACACTGATATGATGAGAACTTGCAAGGCTGTGCAGTTTGGAGAAGAGATTTAGGGGGTTATTTTGAATCTGCACTGGCAGATGTACCGTCATCAACAGAGCTGAATGCTAATTAATTCAAACAGCATCTCTATCAGAAGAGGAGGTCAAACCCAAGGCTCTATAGTAATGTGTTATTTCTGACTGTAGCTCTTGACAGGAGCATCTGCCCATAGTGTCCAAATACATCCAATGACCTTTCAGTACACCTATGTTGCAGGCATAACAGTTAATTATGAGCACTGCTCAGGGATCTAAGAATGTGCCGATGATGTCATCAGTGGCAGTGCTCAGGGCATGACCTCTGTCACATAGAGACGAAGTAGTTAGCAAGATCCTGGTGATGATGTTACATTCACTCTGTGGAAAAGGTCAATGCACCGTGTGTTTCCAGCAGGGTTGACCCTGTTCAGCTCTATTCAGGACGCATCTACAGCTGCTCTGCAACATAATGTGGTTGTTTCTTGCTCAGTGGAAAACCACATGTATGAGATCCAGTTTGGTGTCACTGATTTTGTTTTGTGATTTTGGAATTGACTTTTTATACAGACTATTTTCATGAGTCTAATTTGCATCGTGGTTTGTTTCAGTCAGTTGGAAGTTGTGATTGACAAGTGTTTGACAGGTAGGTGATCTCTGTAAGCCTGTACTATTGCAAAAATATGGAATTTTGTCATGGTGACACTTTAATTATGTCATTCAGACTTTCGGGAGTGTGTTGCTGAAGGTGGTTGGGATTTCACCATCATAACTTACATTCCTGCCAAAATAGTCATGTAGATGAGAGCAGACACTTTTCTGGGACCTTTGTGTTCTGCTGTGGTGAAGCAGAAGACTTATGTTCATTTAGTGTCAGAATGCCCTCTCACTTTGAAGATCTATTTAGAGGAAACACACTATTTTCAGGTTCTGAATCTTGTGTGTATTAAAATGGATCACTAATATGTCAGAAAAAGCATTTTTGCAGATAATATCTACTATAGGTATGAATTCATTTAAACACTAAGCTTTGTTGACAATCTTGAACCATCCATTGTGCGTGCATAGGCAAAAATGTCTTTGAAACACTTCAGACAGTCAATAACTGCAAGCACAGTAATTAATGTCATTTCAAGAAAATAATAATTGATGTATCCTGATAGAATGGTCCCAAAAAAAGTGGAAGCAAACATTCACCTTCTAATTTGTCCTGGTTTGAAAAAAAACATGTTTAAGTTGGCAGATTCTCTGTCCAGGCTTTCTGCCACAGTTAGAGCAGGTGATATCAGTCAATGTCAAGATTTCGGTCACTGGAAAAGAACAGATGGAATAGCCCTGATAAAGTCATAAAAAGTTGAAACAGCAGTTGGAGTTCAATCAGTGAATCTCCATTTTCTCGCACTTTGTTATTTTTTTAATCAATTTTAAATATTTTACAATTTATAGTTTTTAAATCTGCTTGACCCTCATCTAAGTGATTCATTAACATACTGATCCTAGACTTTTTTTCATCCAAAGTCATGACTTGACTTACTTTATAATGTGACCATTAAGTTCAGAAAATAAGATTGCAACAGCAATTTGTAAGAGAAAATGCACATATGTACACTATTGGATACAAAAAGATGGGTCAGTGAAGAAGGGATATACTGTTGTTTTCCTTATGGGTGTGTATGGGTGTGTGTGTGTGTATATATATATATATATATATATATACAGTACTGTGCAAAAGTTTTAGCCACTAAAAGTGAGAATGCTTAAAATATTGCTATACATTGTTTTAATTTATCAATTAACTTCTTACAAAGTTGAGTAAACAGCAGACACCTGAATGAAATCAATATTTGCTGTGAGCAGCTTTGCCTTTAAAACAGCAGCAGTTCTCCTCAGTACACTTTAACACAGTTTTTCATGGTAACTTGCAGGTAGATTGTTGTAACCATCCTGGAGAAAGAATGTTCTTCTGTGGATCTATTATTTAGGCCATCTCAGGTGCTGCCAGATTGACTTCATGATGTTGAGATCAGGGCTCTGTGGGGGCCATACCATACCATCTGTTGCAGGACTCATCATTCTTCTTGTTGCTGAAAATAGTTCTTTATGACTCTAGCTGCATGCTTGGGGTCATTGTCATGTCATGAATAAATTCAACCTATGGAGAAATGTAAATTGTCCCCAGATATTAATTCTGTCTTTAATGGCACATATGAGATGTTATGTGAAATGTCATGAAATATATATTTAGTTTATTATGTCACTAACTTGCAAAAATCAACAACGGCTCCCTGTCTCTGTTTAGAAAAGCTCAAAAGACTCAGGGCTCAGCAGATCTGAATCATAATGTTTTTATGCTGACCTGCTGAATCCAGGGGGCTGTCTTACAAAGCTAAATTAATAGGTTAGTGAACTGTCTCTGCAGGACTGAGCTCTGGCTTATCCGTCTCTCAGATGTCATTATGTCTCAGGTTAACTGGGAAGGATCACCAAGGTAACACCTGCAGTACAGCAAACCCTATTTGGAGTAGTTTAATTGTTTCTCCTCATCAGTCAGATCTCAATCAGATCTCTGGGAGAGATCTGGGAGTTACCATTTGTAGGATCCTGATACCAACAAAACACTAATAAAGTGACATAATGAAGGGGATACTAGGCTAAAGGCAATAAAAGTAATAGACAAAACTAAAAGTATTGCTTCAAAGCCAGATCTCTAGTTCACAGGAGTTATCTATATTAATAATGGTAACTAAGGGATATTACACTGCAATTGTCATTTTAATGCTTTGCATAGCCACTTTCTCTGTAGAAAGTCATTCAGACTCGATGAAATGAAATTGATTTATAACTATTAGAGTTTGTCTTAACAACAGTTGCAATTATATGCATTTAAAGACACATTTTCCCCCAGTAATCCTCTCTAACCTCAGGGACAGGAACTGTTATACATTTTACTGTTAATTATTTTTTGATAAAATCTAGTCAAGTCAATTGCTATTTATATAGTTACAAATTTGCCTCAGGGGGCTTTACAATCTGTGCAGCACACGACATCCTCTATCCTTAGACCCGGGCTTGATTCTGATAAGGAAAACCTCCCCCCCAAAAAACCTTTCTTAACTTTCCTAACTATTCATTGTAATATTTTCATTTACATTGCAGGATAAAACATGGAAAACATATTGGTTGCGGTGGCCTGAATGCAGTGACAATATTGTAATTAATGTATAATTCATACAACATCATAATTATTTATAATTGGTTGTGTTTACAATTTACATGTCCGTCTTATATATTCTAGTTCTGTGCTTACACTCTTGATCTTTAACCCCTCTGAATCATATTACTTTTTCCACTGCAATGAGCTTTTTTTGCCTTGTGGATCATTGCTTTCTTCTTATCTAATATTGGGTTGCTCTTGATCTATTGATGCTGAACATTACCTCTTTGTCAACTTTGCAATGTCTACATACAATAAGATGGTTTACCAGAACCAGGCAATGAATAATTTGGGTTTAGCAGTGGCAGGTGTTAGATAATCCTGGGTTTGTAAAGCCACGTTTATGAGAAAGGTTATCTGGGATCACCAGTGTTTTGTGAAGTGAGATAACTCATTGATATCTTGAAGATGTTGAACTTGGCTCTTGTTGCTTCCTATTGCTTCCTTGTCCTTTACGGACTTCTTGTCTTTAGGGCAATATCAGCAAAGTTGCTAGATAAATTAACATTTTATGTTTGTCAAGGTGACACAGTCTGTTTCATCTGACAGAATTTGTGATGATTTGTGATGTGTGTGTGTGTGTGTGTGTGTGTGTCTGCATCAGTGTGTCAGTGTTTGCCTATTGTTGGATTGTAGCACTTGTTGCAGTCTTTGTCTCATTTTATCCTTTTCCCTCCATGCTTGGCTGAGTGTGAAATGATCTATAGGACTGCTGTTATTCAATCATCACATATATTTTTACACTCACCTTTCCAAAGGTGAGTTTGGCTCTAATGTTTTGGCACTCACTCCTATATAGAGTGCTCCCTTGATGCTGCATATTATTAGTCATTAAATGCATTAAAGTATTTGCACCATTCACCTTAGCACCCCCTAAAAACAAGTAATGGAGCTAACTGAGGTTATGTATTTATTGTATGAGTGTGTGTTCGATTAGCACAAGTGGAGCCTTCGACTGGACTCTATGGGTAATACTCTCCTCCAATCACACACACATATTAGCCCACTGAAATCTGCATGAATATAGCCGGCCAATCAGGACGTGTCTACCTGAATAGGTGTGAAGTCTACAGTATATAAGGCAGTGAGACCACTGCCATCCCACAACCTCTTCAGCGAGTAGCTGGAGGGCTCCGCCTGTGCTAATAGAACTAGGGTTACGATATTGTAACCTTTGTTCTATCTCACACACGCTCCACTCTCTACTGGACTCTATGGGCACAGTGGGTGGAACCTGATGAATGCACACCCTTCAGCGACATAACATCAGACCTAGCCTCACTGATCCTGACCGGCTAAAGGGTAGTCACTGCAGCCCACTTATTTCTTGTAACCTAGGCGCCTTAGCGGAGAAGTAGAGGGCCCCAGCCAACCCAGTTAGTATGCAACTGAACTGGGTAGAGCTATGGCCTTACCTTGCAGAGGTCCACCGACAAGCAACAGATCCCCTGCACACCTCATTCCCCGGATCATCCAGGAGCATGGAAAATGTAGGTGTATCATGCCCAGAGGGGGGTCAGGTGAAACACAACTGACACACACCCACCCCTTTCACTGGTCCTGAGCCGTTCCAGTGAGCACAGACCGTGAAAAGTAGCCCGTCATGTCCAAGAGATACAACCATATGAACGGACCATGACGCTGCCATACATATTTCCTCATAATTTCCTTGCTGCGTAAAGAGTGTGTGCAGAGCACAGTGGGAGGGTCTCTTCCTGCCTGTCTATAGGCTTGGGAGAAGCACTCACAAAGCCACCTAACAAGACGTTTCTTGGATAGGCTTTTTTTTTTTTTGGCCACACGTTCCCCGTTGCACATGAATAGCTGCTTCGTGTGTCTGATGGGAGCCATGCGTTCAACATAGCATGCCAACGCACGAACTGGACAAAGCAGAACCTCCCTGTTTCCCACATAGGGTGGAGGACAAAATGCATCCAGCTGAATAACCCTTGACCTGAAAGAACTCCATATGTTCATGGGAACAAAGGAGGGATTTGATCTGAGAGTAGCTCCACTATGGTCACCTTGAAGCAGCATAAAGCTGGGCTGAACTCCACCTATCGCTCTCCCCAGGCAGGTCCCTCCCCACCCCATCAGGGCTGCATCTGTGAACACTGTGACTTAAGAGGTCACTCTTCCCAGCGGTGTTCCCTGTGACAGATGCTGTGGGGACCCCGAGTATTGCAGGTCGTCCTGCACTGAGGGGAAAACAGTCATCAAGCAATGCTTGTGCTTTTTGGCATCCAAGCAGAGGCTGGCAAACAACCTCCGCAGGCATCGCATGTGCAGCAGTCCCAGTGGAGCCACCGGGTGAGCTGCTGCCATGAACCCCAGTGCCTACATGATGGTCAATGTCGTCACTGTTGCATCCCACCACAGTTTGTGAACTGCCTGCTGCAAGGCTGTCTGTCTGAGTTTTGACAGAACAGCCCACTGTCTGACCTGTTTAGGTGCAAGATCAGCTAGGCTGTGTGGAACATGCCTATTCCTAGGACCTGGCCATGAGAATTAGGTCGTGGAGGTAAAAGAAGACCCTCATGTCTTGGTTGTGCAGTGGCTGAAGTGCCGTGTCCACATATCTGCTGAAGGTGCAGTGAGCCAGGGAAAAGCCAAATGGCAGTCTGTTGTACTCTAATCTCTCCCTTGGAAGGTGAAACACCTGTGTTTCAGAGCCACTTCGACATGAAAGTACGCATCCTTTGATGGACCTCCTTGATGGTGGTCCATCAATACACATTCATGTTGCCATTCCCATAAAACTGCATCGGGGGTGAGCGACCAGCTGCTTAGCATCAGTCAGGAAGCTGTGACATCCCGCCTCGGGCCTCTCCACAGCCAAACTATCCATAAATGCGAGTTTGGTCCACAGGGACCAGTACAGAAAGGGCCAAACCGGCAGGGAGGTCTGTGAACGCACCACTGTCGGCTGCCCTATAACGTTGCAGCAGCAGACTTCGTGTCGTTGTGTTCACCCCTTCTCGTTTCTCGTGTGGAGATCAATGAGGAAGAACACAACACACATGCACTCCCCTCACTCTGAGTTAAGTGCGTGTCAGGTGTATTTCTCCCTGAAGGAGAGATAATACAACCTGACGCCTCACTGTTAACCAGAGAGGCACATTGTGCATGCCGGTCCGAGGCAAAACGGTAATGGCGGCCACAATGGGAGGCAAACATGCTATTCAGTGCTACTACATTGGGTGAGGTGTGCGTTATGACAGCATCCCGCCGAACCCGGTGTTCACAAAGCGGCACAGCGCTGTGATGCCTCTGGACATCACTGCCTACACTGGGATGAGTGCCCCAGCCCTCTGCCTCCTTCACAGCAGGGGGGGCAGGGGCGACAGGTGTGTGTGTGTGCTTTGTAACACTGGGCAGCCATGATACGCTGTGTGAAACGGAATGAACTGAATTCACCATGATGTCATGGAGCACTGGGGAGGTGGGGAGGGTAGAGGAACTTGTTCTGTTAGAAATGCATATTGTTTAATCAAAATAGTTTCAACAGGCAACATCTCAAATATGAACACCATGAGGGGATGACGGAGAAGACAGCCCTCGCTGTTGGGACGCTCATCCAATAGACAGTCAATTCTGCTCTGTTGGTTCGCTCCAAGCAGGACCCTTCTGCTGCCATGGAGCCTGTCAATACTCTGTGCCTGCCCCCTCAATCGCAAGTGGGGTGGTGGTACGGTATCTCCATCAAAGCAGCCTGAGAAGCGGAGGTGGCAGGAGCTATGGGTGCTCTGTTCTACCGATGCTCTTTTCTCCATGTTGTTGCATTGTTACGTCTCAACTCATCCCCTCTCTGAGGATGATCAAGCAACAGATGATGGCTAAGCTGAGACTTCTCCTCCAGTCATTTAAAGCGCTGAGTAACCAGTGAAATGGATCTGAGGAGTTCCTCAGAGGTGACAGGGGCTCCCAGGAACTCATCCTGGTCCATCTTGGGCCTGGTGGTTAAGTCCCAGCTACAGCCAGCATACAGCCGGCTGAAGGGGGCAGTGTTAGCCCAACACTACCCACTGCGACAGTCATCACCTGCAGGAAGTGCTGGTGGGATGCTGACTTGCCGGACACTGATGAGATGTTATCTTCGTCATCTGCAAATGGAGCCATCGTCTCAGTGAGGATGACCGGAAGTAGCGGCGGTGTGTTGTCAGCTGGAACGGGGGTCTCGGCGTCAGCAATCATGAGCTCCGACTCACTCTCATTGTAGCAAAGCATCTCATCGTAATGCAGGATGTGATCCCATCGCTGCTGGCATCTAATCTGGCGCAGCTCTCAGCAGTCCATGCAGGATGGTAGCTGCTGAACATCTCTCTCTCTCTCTCATAGTCTCGTCTGAGGCACTCAAATCAGAATTCATGAGGGCTTGTGTCAGCTATGAGGCCAGGACACGATGAGTGATGAGTGTCTTAAAGTGGCGACTCTATTCTTGGAGAAAAGCAGATCAGTGGGCGAATCTCACCGGTGCTGAAGAGAAAAGGAAAGGATGGCAGAGAGCAGTCTTGCTGCCTTATATACTGTGGGCATGTCAGTATATAGGTAGGCATGGCCTGATTGGCTGGCTATGTTTAGGCAAATTTCAGTGGGCGAATACGTGTGTGTGATTGGAGGAGAGTATTACTCCATAGAGTCCAATGGAGGGCGGAGCCTGTGTGAGATAGAACTCCTCACATCCTTTCCCTCTATAAGCACCTGTTTGGCTGCCAGGGCTCCCTAGTGGTAAGAAGGACCAGCCTGCTTTTCCAGAGGTCACACTTACCCCAAGCAACATCACAGAGGATTTGTTAAAATGGCCGTAAACAAAACACTGAAGCCCTAGCTTTTCACTGCTTTGCCATATGCATGTACCATAGTAACCCTGGTGGGCTGTATATATAAACCTTTGGCATGAATAAACCAAACTGCATGCAATGTTTTCCAGCTGTGGTGGCCAATATATAATGGAATATTGCTTTCTTGTGCAGTGTTCTCTTGTTGACAAAAAGATTTACCAATAATCTTTTGTGTGAGTCTGCATTTGCACAGATGGTAATGATCAGAACTGACAAAATTAAGATATATACCTGGCATTGAATATTAAAGTAAGCCAGAAGCATCTTCACCAGATGTTTTTTTGTTTTTGTTTTTTTTAATAATTGGACTATAAACTTACCCATGTTGGTGTAATGTGATAATGAAGCCTAAATGTGCCAACCTGACAAAAGTTTTCACTTCTAATCAGGTTAATTCTGTGTACATGAAAACAACTGTTGTGGTTTCTTCTGGATGAAAACATCCATTAAATATTAAGATTCTCTATGTTAAATCCTGGCAGAGTTTCCTGGTGGTTTGCCAGATAATGGTGGGAGGAAGCCAGTGCATCCATTTAGGTGTCCTTGAGGACCTCCAAAACGCCCCCAGCTAACTGCTCTGAAATTTTACATGCACAAAACAATATGTCTGTCACAGTGGGATACAATCAAATTGCTCATTACATGATGGGTAGTATGACTAAGTGCACCTGATTGCTTACAAAGTGAATAGTGAATTTTTACAAAGTGAATTTTTTACATCCCATCTCTCATCTTCTTTTAGGAAATGTGCTCCTTGAAAGTCTTAATCATTTTCAGATAAGCAAACAGACAAATTTACAAAGTCCAGCATCTCTTTCTGATGTTGTTTTTATCAGTGCTCATGTCCACAAGGAGGTCAGAGAAATGGTCAGTTGCCCCGCAGCACCTCTAGACATACTAGCAAGTCAGTGTGTTGCTCAAGGACACTTAGTGAAAGCAGATGCATGGCAACACAGAGCTTAAAACGGAGGGCACTGACCTCTAGTGTAAGGACAGTTTGGGATAAAATGTAAACATGTGACAGACAATCATCAGATGATTTAATCATATGCTTGGATTATGCTATTGAGTCATAAAATATGGCTGTACTATCTCTCATTTGTAAATATCTTAAGTAGAACAGGCTGCTGTAATATTGCAATAGAAATGACAGCAGAAAAGGGTTATGCTGAAATAGATGGCCATCTTAAGAGCCCTCTGGCCATGGGAAACAGACATGCTGCCTGGTGAAAGTATACCCTCTGAGTTTGGGCCAATCTGTCACCTTGCATATAGTGCCTCCTGTTTTGGCTCGCTATGTGTCTTTCTGTCTCTTTTGCCCACTTACTTCTCCATCCACCCCGCTACTGTACAGTCTGCAGGGTGTTTTTCTGTTCAGTTCACTGAGATACAAACAGGTTGGAGAGGTTCTGTCTGTGCCCTTCAGTTGGCTGCATTGTGAGTCCAGCAGGAAATGTGCCCTGTAGCTTGCTACAGGCCTTACAAGTTATGTTTACTGCACTATTTATTACTTATTTCTGCTTTATGTAGCATGTTTGTATGGTCACTCTGTTTTGTTCTCTCTGTCTCTCTTCCCCTGTTTATATTATGCATCGGGTGGTTGGCAACATATATTTTCTTGGTGGAAACTGGACAGGATGAAGGGAGCTACTTTAGGTTGGAAATTACCACAGTGTTGCTCATAATGGCTCAATAGCTTTATACACATTAGCCCTCCTCCAAGGCCAATACTTATAATATAAATATAATAAAATACATTTTTTTTAGTTTAATCCAATTGGTATTAAATTGCCATGTAAATAAAAATGATTTAAAAAAAACACACAGTACAAATCCTCGTTAAAATGGCAAAATTAATTTACCTCCTTACACAACATTAATTCTAGTACCATTATTGCCTGTGAATCTCTTCCTTATATTTTTTTCCTTTACATTTTTGTCATAGTTTAAAAATAGATATGTTATTCATATATTCAAATTAAATTCATGAAGCAGTTTCTTTAAGTAAACCATCAAAGTGATATTTTAGCAATTATTGTGCATACGCTGTAGACCTCCCCCTCCATATTTTATGCCTTTTCTAGTATGTACTTGTTAGAAAACAGCAGTGCTTATGTGGAGGACAGAAATAGAGGCAATTACTGAGATATACTGTGTCTAAATTTGGAAGCTAGGGCTCTCCTCTCCAAGACAGAACAGGATGAATGTGAACCGGAGGCTCCCATGGCTGAGAAAACATCTGCCAGCCAAAACAAGAGGTGTGTGTGTGCATGTGTGTGTGCGTGTGTGTGTGCGTGTGTGTGTTTGTGTGTGTGTGTGTGGTGGTGATGGTGGGGGTGGGCACGGAAATACAGTATTTAGGCCTACAGGTCTGACACAGAGCCACACTGATGCTCACTCATCAGTACTTCACCTCATTCATACAGTTCAGAGGATGCCAGGCTCATCTTCTGTGAACCTGTATCTGGGGACAAGTCACACCTGCAGGGTACAACGTTCAATGTCCTTATTTAAAGGCCTGATATTTAATTCTTTGATCTGTGAGAGTGTTTCTGCCGGTGTATAAAGACCAATGGCTGTATGTTAGGATAATTTGACTTTGTGTATTAACGAAATATAAAGACATAAAGAAGAGAGGGTGGGATGACAGACTATTAGATGTAAGTATAAATGTATAATTACAGCTCAGGTTTTTCAGGTAAAGGCTTCAGGTAAAACTTTCCACTCTGCACAATATTTTTACACTTGTAATTAGATTTAAAGATCTATTATAATAGACCAGCTAATTGGTTTCACCTAAAAAAAAACTGCACAGCATAACATTTTATTTTTCTTTTTTGCACACACATGAAATTGCAACATGATTAAAAACCTTGAGAGAACAGCATACAGTGTGGCCTGTGAATGTCCTCACTTCCTACTGTCCTATCATATTTTTCACTCCACTGAATCTGCAATACTCTTCGCTTTAATAGTCCATAGGTTTGGTTCATCTGCAATTTTCTGTAGTGGTCTCAGTAATATTTGTCGTTAAAGTCTATGCTGGACCGCTACAGTGCATTACTAGATGTTTGATTTGAAAGACAACTTATAATGAAGCAAATGACATTCAATAAGTAAACAGAGTTTATGAATTATTCATTATGGTCAAGTCAAGTCAAGTCAATTTTATTTGTATAGCGCCAAATCACAACAGAAGTTATCTCAAGGTTACTGACTGACAAACTCCTAAAATAAGGCCTGGTAACCTCAGCACTTGAGGTAATAAAGGCTATGTCCATTATATGTGTGTTTACGGTAGTCAATTGTTGACATGGCCACATTGTTAATACAAAGTAAAACACAGTCGTGTAACATTAACTTCAAAGGTGTCAGAGTTTTGAGTTGTGTGACATTAAATTAACTTCAGTTTCTGGTAAATGTCTACTACTGAAGCATTTCACTTACCTTGGAGGGATAGACAAAAAGGTCTGGTCTATGAATTCAGAAGTTTTTAGTCTTCAATAGTATCCAAGAGCAGCAAAATATTCCGTTAGTGTGCAATAAATTTGGAATGAGCTGCAGTCAGTGAGTGTAAGTGTTGTAAACACCCCCTGAAGATGTAGAAAACTGTTTGCGCTAATTCATTTTGAAAGAGCACCAGCTAATGGGGAAACTCCATCACTCATCTTAACTTCATCACTCAGTCACTCAGTCAGTCAGTCAGAGACAGGCGCCTTTATAGGGCTGGCACCCCTGTTGCGGTCCAGCCAAAAAATATGTTTTGTTGGTCATATGATTACACTTTGGCTTCATTCAACAGGATACAGGACAAAACAAAGCTAAATGGAGATAAAGTTGGAAAATAGTGAAGTAGAGCATTTCTTTGGCAGTGTTCAGTGCAGAATGTGCAAGGAGAGTGTGCAGGAGAGAAAGAGAGGTGGTGATGATTGGCTCAAGACAGGGTCAGGTTAGCAATAAACTGTAAATGTAACAGAGAATGTTCAGCTTGAGCTACAGTTTGATTTCAGGTGATATCGCCCAGCCCTAGAAACCATTTACAATACTAGCAAACATCTAGCAGCCACATTAAACACCCCATCAACAATCTATCAGCCTTTCTAATCCACTGCAAAAGGAATTAAACAATGCCCTGACAGATACATGGCAAACACCTTGAAAAACATAAACCTTAGACAACATTTAGTAACATAACCACAATAATCTATTCTTAATACATTTTGTTCAAGCAGAAAGGATATTTCCTTTTCCAGCTAACAATAAAAACTGGAAAAAACATGCGGCAAAATGTTCCTGTGACCCTACAAGGATTATCACTAAGAGAAAGAAGTACTTCTGAGGCACTAGAAATTTAAATTTGACTGTGAGAGATAATGAGTTTGTAGGAGTTTTTGTTTAACTCCATAGAGAATGTTAGAGCTGAGGGAGCTGTGTTTTGGGGGGATGGAGAAAGTGATTGTGCACATTAAAATGCATACTGTAAACATTTGGGGGAAGATTGGCGAGAAAGACTATTTTTGTTTTTGTCAGTTATACACCTTCCCAAGCTATGATTACACTGAACTGCAGCAGCAATCATTTCTGCCAGCGGCCAAAGTTACACACAGGGATTTGTTTGACCTAATTTAATTTGTCAAGCCCATATCAGGTGAAGAAAAGCTTCCCATAGTATGTCATGGAAAGAAAATAACACCTGTTCTGTTGAGCAAGAGAGGTCTCCTGGAAAGACTGCCTAAACTTAATTACCAGTAATCTTACAAGTTTAATGAGATAATATTAAGATAGGTGCAGTAATTAATTGTACTAATGTAATTAGTACATCAAATACAGCTGAAACATGGCACTTAACAAAATAGTCTTTACAATGGAACTTGCGAAATAGAATAATTTCAGAAAGTAGTGATACAATATACTTGAATGTGAGATATGCCAAGGATTTTAACATCCAGGTTAATTTTACTTGAAGGGGAAAATTCAATATTTTACTTCATAATTATATTATTGTCTTATAGCATCTGCAAAAACATAATGCAATTACAAATTGATTGATAAGGAGTCATTACAGTTTTGGGTAAAATTTGTACTTAAGTATTACACTTAAAGACAGAACTGAGTGGATTTATTCATTGGTTTTCACAGTCATTGTTTCCTTTTTCCCCTTTAATTCGTGATACTTTAGCCTACACCAAAGATTAATTTTGAAAAATAATTTTAAGTAATGTCACTTAATTCTTGCACGTTGGTAGCCAAGATGTCAGTCAGTGAAGCCTTGCGGCAGTTTTATTTTAAAATTGATCTTGAGGTGTGTTTGTGTTAGAAAGGCCATTACATGTAGAAGAAAAATTACCTTAAGTTGAAGTGATTGTGCTTATGACAGAGGCATCAAACACTTACCACCCTCCCTAAACCCAAATTTACCAAACATTAAGGAAATAAAGCTGATGGATAAAATAAAGTACATCCGAAGCAGGTGCCAGCTGTTTTGGCCCATTTCACAGTCCCTGCCTCCCACACTAGGCTGCATTAGAAGATTAAATAAAGACAGAGAGGCAAATGTTCTCAACCCTAGAAACAAAAAGGAAATCATTGACTTCATTTCTTTTTTTTCTTTTTTAGATAATGCAATTTTTTATTCATTGTAATTTGCTGTTAATGAGTTTAAAGGTGCAGTGTGTAAAATTTAGTGGCATCTAGCAGAATGGACTTTGCAAAAATTGAATATAATATTCATAAGTATGTGTTAATTAGTGTATAATCACCTGAAGATAAGAAGTGTTGTGTTTTCGTTACCTTAGAATGTGTATTCGTTACCCTTTATATCTACATAGGGAGCAGGTCCTCTTCCACAGAGCCCACCATGTTGCACCACCATGTTTCTAGAGTAGCCCAGAACGGACAAACCAAACACTGGCTCTAGAGAGTGTTTTTTGCGAGCTTCGCGTCCACCGTACATTCTCCTACTCGCTTGGAAGAGGAGTGGGAGGGGAGGAGTAATCAGTTAGTTGCAATCTGCAACCTCATCACTAGATGCAACTAAATCCTACACACTGGTCCTTTAAGACACATTTTTTTGGAGGTGCTTAATGGAGCAACGGGCACTAACTTTTAAAGCCTTTATTTTACTTGGGTCAATTCCTGATTAACATGTAGAAAATCAGACCAATGAGTTGCTTTCGCAAATGAGCTTCTACATAAGACAAAAGATGATGTAGGCTGCAAAAACAGATGTGTTTAATCAAGAGGGATAATTCACAGTTTGTTTGGTAAGTGCAAAGTTCTCAGTGAGTATTTGTGTGGCTCATAAAGAACAAAGATGCATACATGATAATGTTCCTTAAATATTTCTCCTCTTTGTGTCTCGCCGACTCTCAGACACCTTGCACAAAAAAACAGGAAAAACATGGAAAAAAACAGGGTGTAATGTACAGAGACCCTGCTCCAATAATGGTCTCATCAAAGCTAAAAAATAAAAAAAACAAGCAGCCAACATACATTATAGACAAAATGCTATTTTTGTAAAGTTCTGTGGGACTAGAACTGTTTTTCGTTTTGCTGCACGCAAATTATGGAATATTTCAGACATGTTGTTGCTGTGCAGCTTTTTCCCACAAGTAACAAGCTCACACAGCTTGAGCAAAATAATTAATCCCTTTAATGCTTTTAAGTGATCCACCAGCAAGATGTCTATTGTACTGGCTGCACATTTAAGAAAGCATATTCACTTGGCCAAGTGGCTTTTAAACCTTGCAGATGGATAATTACTCCTGCCGCACATACATTGCTTTACCACACTTTAAAACAACAAGAATCTACTAATGATGGAGCACTCCGTATGTCTCCTGTGATTTTCTTCATTCTTCTGTTTCACTTATTGATTTTCTCCAACTGGGCTTGCACTACATCTTGTTGGAGGCAGGGGTGAAAAGTGTTTTATCGGTGATTTGGCCTTTATACAACCACACTGTAAGGGGCATACAGCATATGTATGTTGTTTTATATCTACAACACTTCAGTTTTCACTGAAAATTGTTTTTAGTCTGTCACTGGAATATTCAGTTGCATGTTAAGGCAGTCACATAAACCTCTCTGGTTTTATGGGATAAAGCATCAGTTGTATGAACCTACACCCAAAAAACTAGTTAGTACTTAAAGTACATTGACTGAAGATTCTGTCACAAAACATAAACTATGCAGGTCAGGATGCATACTTAATCCCCTGACGGTGGGGATTCTGATGGAGAATTTGTTTGACCTATTGGAGACAGTGAGGAAGACCTGGTGCCTTAGTCAATATTGGTCCTTCTACTGTCAGTGTGAAGTTATCCTGCTTCATTTTTCTCATGAATTATCTTTAAAAACATTCTGTTTTTCTAATCAGAAGAAGATTAATTATTTAAATTTCATCTGGAATAAAAAACTTTAAAAAAAAATCAAAGGTATTTATAAGAAATATAAAAATGGGGGTGCTAAATTTATTCATTTAAAAACTTATAATCAATGTTCAATAAAATATGTCTAATAAATAATCTAAGATATTTCACCCTTTTTGTATTTATAATAATTTCTTTCCTGCTGATTAAACTAGAGTAGTTATTTCGACAATTACATATGTTCAAAAAGTCCACAAAATATGCGTTTGTAACTGCCCACCAGAACAACACATATAAGGTTCAGTGCCCAAAATGTTATCATTTAAAATCGCTATAGTTAATGTAGGTTAAGGCACAAACACGACATAGGGAAAGAGCGTAGTTTAGGTTAAAATAAGTAAAGTTAGATGATATTCGTTGTCATGGAGAACGATTCTGGTGATGGTTAAAAGAAATCAACGCTGACTGTCGACAGGAGAGGGAAAGAAACGATCTCCTGTGTTAAAATTCCACTTGTTGACCCATCCATCCACCCTGACTTTCTTCCTCTGCAGACTTTGTGGCTTTATAATAACGTCACCCAACTTCTTCCTTTGCTCCTAAGGGACAAGAGTCATAATTCCCATAGCCAATTCCGATAGAGGGTTTTGTTACTTGACCGTTAACAAAGTTTTTAGGCATTTGCTGAAATGTCAAAAGCTATAGTTTTTTTCTTGGGAGCACAGTCTCATTCAACATCCCATTTCCAAAAGAGGTCAGATCAAAAGAATTCAATAGTCAGTTCCAGCCCATAAGGGGATTAAGCTACTGTGTGAAAGATCTTCACGTCTTTTGGACACCTCCCCTTGAGAGGTTCCAGGCATGTCCAACTCTTCTGGGAAACTCAGAGGCAGAACCAGATCCCGCTAGAGATATCTGGCCTGGGAAAGCCTTAGGATCCCCCAGAGGGAAGCATGGGGCTGAGATGAAGGATGTCTGGTCTTCTGCTTAGCGTGCCCTGAGCTGTATCCCAAATAAGTGGTGGAAGAATAACAGATGGATGGATTATGAGTTTGTCTGTTTGTCTGTTTAAAAATAATGTGCTTAAACCTACAATAATTGACTTTTTGGTCACTCGGGGTTACGGGGAACAAATTATGATCACAACATTGACATATCATCACTTTTCAAGTTGATATGGCGAACTTGTTAGCAAACAGTTGCTTAGTCACTCCTCTTTTAGCTCTGTTTTCTTTGCCAACTCCTGAGGGAAATATCTGGCTCTTCAGCTGCTAAATGCTCCACTGTGTTCACCAGCTGGTCAGTAACTGTGTCTGTTTGCCATTTGGTGCTGGGCAGATAGTGGGTTTTTAGAGCTTTTTCGCTGAAAACAGCTAATTGCTGCAGAAGAAAAAAACGCTACGACAGTAGTGAGAATATACCAAAACAGTAAAGTTTCTCTCACATTACACATTGTCATTTGATACAAATCGGTGTAATACTTAACAAAATTTCGCCCAAAGAATGGAAAATATAACATTACTTTCTCTATAATGAGGAGATTAAAATATCTTGACATTTATGTTCCTCGTCATGGGTATATGTGGACATTGCATAATAAGATAGAGGAAAAAGAGCAGTTTTTGTTTTATATGCAAATATGCAGTTTATTGCCTCATACAAACTTTCTTTTGTTTTTTTGTTTTTTTTTTTGTTTTATTAAAGGTTTAATAAAAACTAACATCCCTAAATTGGTGAAATTGACATTTAAAATGATCTATACAAACCTCTAATAACCTCTTTTCATGTACACCCCTGAGTAGAGGATAGAGTCATCCTCTACTGAAAGACGAATGACTCATCAGAGACCTTGACAGTGCCATTGTCCTTCACATAATAATGGGGACAATAATTATCAGCCTTAGTAGAGAGGAGACAAATGTGAGTCTCTCAGCTTTATTCGGTTATTAATGTAATGGTAGTCGAGTAAAGTCTTAGTCACGTGAAACGGGGCGAAGTTACACCTAAATGCTGACGTGCTGTCAGTTGAAAATTGACTTTAACAATGTCTATTAATGGTTAAGGTTGCAATGAGGGGGTGGTAGCTGACCTGATCAGCACTGTGGGGGGAGACACCTTAAAGCCTGGGGACCATAAAGACACTATAGAGCCTGTCAAGTAGTCACTGACTTACTGCAAAGTTCAGCCATATCCACTGGAAACAATGTACCTCTTCACAGAAAAGTTATGTAAAAACAGCATATTTTCTCATTTACTGTAGTCTAAAATGTGGAAGTATCATAAATTACAAAGGGAACACTACATATCTTCTGAAACTCAATAATAATATTTATACCATCTACATTATACTCCACATAAAGTCAGGGGTATATAAACAAAATAATTGTCTGGGGCTATTCAGGACAATTTATGACTGGGAAGAAATTTCCTACAGGAAGGCTCTTTAAATAGACAATTCACTGTAATGGTAAAGCATATACAAATTGCCCTCATGTCTTAATTTTGTGGAGAAGGGATGTTTAATTAACAATCTGAGAAAAATGAATACCATGTTTTAAAACTTCTGTCTTTTGTAGTAAATTGGAAAGTTAAAGCACAATTCCCTCCTGTCAAATTGCTTGTGACCTCCGCCAATGCTGCTCAATACAGCAAAAGGCAGCTTTCACTCTCTGTGCAGGAATGTTCTGATTGATATAATACAAAGCGGAGGCAAGTAGCCATTTAATTAAATACCACTTTCCTGTTTCCAATTCTCTGAGTGTCTCTGTGGATCTATAAGAGGTGGGCGAAAAGTTTGAAACACATTCTGTCGATTGTTGGGAAATGATGTGGAAACATAATTTTCTTTCTTTATTTCCTCTTGGCTTTCTTTCGTTTGGTAATGTTTTCCTTCTTTCTTTCTCTTGTTGTGTATCTTTATGTCTCTCTTTGAGCCTATGGTATTGCCAAAATTTTAGGTCACTACTCAATATAGATATAATGTTTTTATTCATGCATATTTTTTTAATCACTGCTGTTTGTTGAATATGGTAACAAAATATGTGTCCATTGGATTCTAAAGAAAATAGTCTATGTAATGCAATAAGCTTGGAAAATATGATAAATCAATCTGTTCATGTAATGAGGAAAGTTAACAAGAATGCTAAACAGGCTGTGTTTGTCGAAGGGCCATCAATATATAGGGATAATATGTCATCATATTGGTCGAAATATTGATAATGAAATAATCAGATCAATGTTTTGTTTTTAAGGGCATTCTGTGTTAGCGCTTATTGACATTTCAGTTAATTAAAGAGTTCAAAGGGTTCACTGTGTGATTATTTGGTTTATGTGACACAGGAGAACCTGTGGTGTTAGCTTGGTCTGTTTCATCAATAAAAGGTATACGGCTGTGGACAGACTTATTTCTAAATATGACTTCATGACAGAAACTGTGGATTAATTCCCCCAACCATCAAATGCTTGTGATTTTCTATTATCCCTCTGTGACAGGCTGGGAAGGAGTGAGAGACTCATCACATTTGTAGTCAGAATAAGATATCAAAGCATCAGGCATTGAAATATTTAGTTTGAAGAGGGGAAGCAATTAGTAGTTAATTGCTAGTGTGAGGGCAGCCTGTGGATGGCAGATTGTTGAAAGGAGCATCAGCTGGTAAAAAAACAAGTCACTAGGTATTAGATCATGAGTAGCGAAAAAGCTAAGATGAGGAGAGAAGACTGTAAGAAAAGGAGAAGAATAATTGGTCCTGTATGGTACCCAAAAAATAGCTTATATGTGCGTCACTTGTGTCCTTAAAGCTCAAATAGGCTTTTTTTTTTTGTCTGGCTCGTCAAAGTCTGTTTTCAAGTACATTGGAGATGGCTGCCAGCTCTTCAAATCTGGCCTGATCTCCAAAAATGTTTATGCTCACTACACAGAATAAAAGAGGCATAGAGGAGCACTTGAGCCAAACCAAAAAGGCTGCTATTTTCAGCAAAATAATACTAGTCTTAAAATGAAGTGACAAAGCTTGGATCGGACCTGAGAACTATGGTATGTATAGCCACTAGGGGTGTGCCCAAATACAAATACGTTAAGACATTATTTGGCAAAGCACAAATAGTGGGTTTTTAATGAATATTTGTTTCATACAAATGTTTTTAAAATTATTTGTTTTTGTGAAAAAAAAACAAATGTCTATCAGCAGGTCTCAATGGGGGAGTCACATCCACCTGCTACATGATGTACATTTCCTAATTTGGACATCACTCCTGGAGTTTGGGGTGTTCACCAGAAATAAAGCTGAGCTACTGACACGTGCAAAGTGCTCCTATGACCTGTTGTTCCCCTTTTCTTTTCCACAAAAGGTTGTAAAAAATAGGCAATACATGAAAAGGGCAAAGCAATCACCTTTGCAGATCTTCCCTACACGTTACATGGTGTACTGTCTCTGTGTTATGGGTGTATAAATACGTAGAGGTCTGTCTGCAATGAGGCAATGAGAGCTCAGTGGCCAGCACAGCCATCTATGATCTGGGAAACTCCAGTTTGAGACCCAGTGTGGGGACCTCCTTCGTAAGGCAGTTTATTCATGAACACTTATTGTAACACTTCAATTTTCTAAAATTAAAAGTGTAATAAAAACAAAAACAGGATTTTTGAGCCTCTTTCGACTTTTATTCGAATACAAATACAAATAATTTTGCTGCCTCAACAAATACAGATACAAATACAAATACTGGGCCCTCTGCACATCCCTAATAGCCACATTGACTGGAAACAAGACCAGATGCCATACAGAGATTTTTGTGTTGCAGTTAGAAATATCTACACGATAAATCACTAAAGACAATACAAAATAAAGTACTTGCTGCTTTAAATCCAAAATATGTAATTTCTGCTGCTATGGGGTCTCTCAATCAAAACATTAACAAAAGATGGAGTTTGATGACATTGTGAAGTAGTGCATCATCATGGGAGTTGTTGTCTTCATTGTTAAACAACCAGCTTCTCTGGGTTAGGATTACGGATTTCTCTGGGTTTGAAAATTGTTGGAAAATTTGGGATAATGTAAGTAAACAACTCAACCAACAAAATATACAATATAGATCTAGTCATTTTTAGACAATTTAATACAGAATAGTTACATATTATAGCTTTAAACAATGTTTTACCTCCACAGGGGGCTGAAACACTGACAGCAACAGAACCCTGTTATACATTTGTCTTGCACATCCAGCAGACACAGAGCAACTTTGGCATCTGATTGAAGTTTTCTGTCTGGCTACGTGACTTATTGTAAGCCTAGATACTGAATGAACTATTCAAAAGTACGGGAAACTACAGCTTGGCTATGGGTCTTAAGTGAAACCTGTCGCTATTTAAATCTATCCATTTAGGCAGAGCTACAATTCTTCCCTCTGAGAATTGTCAACTTATCGACTTATTGTGTTGGAGTGGTATGAGTGTCCCTGTGACCCTGAGAGCTGTGTTGTCTGCTAAAAAAAAATAGCACTGGTAGTACTACTACTACTAAAATGAATGACTGCTATTATAGAAATAAATAACACAGGGCTTAAGAAATAACTCAAAGCTTCTCTTTCCAATGAGGCACTTCTCTGCAATTGATCATAACAGAAAAAAGACATTAAATAAACAAAACTGTCTGCAACTGTAACTACATCTGCATACATATTGGGACACACTGTTTTTGAAATTCAGCATTCAATATCCTCTAAGGGTTCAATTATGGAGGCAGAATTAGATAAAAATGTTGTAAGGTATTATTGGAAGGTAGCCTGTCCACCTGTACTGCCAAACCAAATCCCTAATAACTTTAGGCAGATTTCTGAGACTAATATTATTCTATTTTATTTATATATATGCTTTATATTTATTGTATTCATTTTTATGTATCCAAGTTAGATTACCATTTTCCCAACCTCCATGCTTACCTCAGATGCGTCACTGCCTTGGCCATGGAGCCTCCCACAATGAGCTGAGATAAAAAAAACTCATTCTCCACACACCATTTCTACTTCATTAGCCCCGGCCTAATCTATAAGCCACAGCTGAGAGGGGGGCGCTGTGTCAGCAGCCTCTGTCATGTACCTGCTACAACCGCTGAGAAGTTCTGGAGGGGTGTGTGCATGTCTCAGTATGACTCACAAATTCAATCACACATGCACCTTGGATATTAGGCAATACAGATTATGACCAACATTTTGTCAGTTCGAATGTGTCTGTGCTTGTGTGTGTCTGTGTGTGTGTGTTTGTGTGTGTGTGGGAGAGAGAGAAAATACTGTGTTTACAGTCTGATGGCATAATATGCTAATGAAATGGAGATTGGCATATGGCTCATTCCTGATATATTCATGAGTATACGAGAGATTATTTTTCTCTTCACTGGACAGGTTTGGTCTAATCTCCCCCGTGTGTGTGTGTGTTAATTAAAATACCCTGCACTAAGTTCTAACGTCGGCATTTTCTTATGGATAGAACTTAAAGGTCCAGTGTGTAGTATTCAGTAACATCTAAAAGAACAGATTTGGTAAAAATTGAATAGATTATTTATAAGTATATCTTAATTAGTGTCTAATCAGCTGAAAATAATAATTGTTGTGTTTTCGTTGCCTTAGAAATAAGCCCTTTATATCTACATGGGAGCAAGTCCCCCTCCACGGTGGCCGCCATGTTGCATCGCCATGTTTCTACAGTAGCGTAGAATGGACAAACCTAACACTGGCTCCAGTGTGGGCCTTAAGCGTTTTAGATTCAGTAGGCGACTACCGGAAATGCACCGGTTTTAAAACGAAGAAGAAGAACGGACCAAACATTTTGTGTTGTGAGAAGTTTTTGAAACCAAAATCTGATAAATGGAGGATCATACTTATTTAGAAAATCACAGGAGCATGAATTGTCAACGTCAAAGAAACGAAAACACAAAGAAGCTAAACGAAATCGGGACAAGCAACGGCATAAAACCAGGATAAACCCAGATGGAAATCCCTGATGAGAGAAATGTTTGCAGATTCACGCCGAAGTTTCCTGTTTACTGCTGGACAGGTAAGAGTGTAATGTATATTTATTTTGACCCGCTGGTAATGGTTCAAAACCTAGATGATGTACAATGTTTATTAGCAGTACATTAGTTTCCCTGAAAAGAAACGCAGCCACGTAATGTTAAATATTAGCACACTTTAGCCTCAGTTTGTGCCTCTCACGGAGCTGGTGGTCTGATAAGAGACAACAGGGAGGCAACGTCGTGCTAATAACCCAACGATTTACTCATTTTCTGTGGCAGTAAGACAACACATTGATTGATAACTAAGATATTTAGCGCTGGTGATGTACTAAAGACAGTAAGTCAGAGTAATGAATTAGTGTGAAAGATAAACTGAGGAGAAGTCTGCTCATCACCGAGTTAATACATCCTGTGAATTTATATTTATATTTTTCATAGTGCTCCATGATTTCATTGTTTGCTCCTAATTTGTCATTTAAGAGCACATGTACACATTGGGGGGCAAAGTTAGCTTATAGTCCAACACAAGTAACGTTTTCCCTGTTTCAATGTTGAAAAACATATAATTGCTACCAGAGTTTTAATTTTACATTTATCAGTCAGAAGTGGAATTTTTCTGTTATTTATTTTGGTATGTTTATCCAGGCCAGCCAAGGCTCCCAGCATCTTAGGACATAACATAATGTATTACAAGGGTTTGTGACTGTGTCATGTAGCACTTATTTTCTTGATGTTGCTGTTGTTTCTCCAGCTCAGAGAGAGGTCCTGTAGCATCAATGCATGGTATTGCCTTTATCTTCATCCTAAAGTGACTGTGTAATAGGTCAGGGGTATTTCATCATGTGCCACTGATGGTTGGGAGTACGTTGGTTTTCATTACAACCAAAGACAACAAAAGTTGATTTCACTGAATAGCTACTTGTCTCTGACTGAAAGTGTGTTAATCAATTAAATAATCTGATCTAGTATGTTGTTGGGATGAAAATCTGCATGGAATAAGGTTGAACAGTTTCTGGTGAGCACATTAGATAGATAGATAGATAGATAGATAGATAGATAGATAGATAGATAGATAGATAGATGATTTATAATAGTAAGTTCATTCATTTGTGCTGTTTTATTTTTCTCAGGCACTATGGGTTGGCATTATTTACCATGTCTGTGACATTCACACTTGCCATATCAGAAGTATTGCAGACCAAGTCAGGAGAGGTCTAGGTAAGTGATACACATTTGTTTGCCTATGTAGCAATTTAACTTACCCTGTAAGTCTTACTCTTGGTTAAATAGCACTATTTTCACATGTACAACTGTAAAATAATGGTACTGTCTTCCACAGAAGCAGTTTTCCATGCAGCTGCTGCTCTACACACAGCTCCTGGAGCAGATGAGGAACAGCAGTGCCAGTGAATCATGGGTGTTGTTCCTGCCATGAGAGCATCTTCATCCAGAGCAGTAAATTGAATACCTTTGGTGTGGTATTGGTCTGACCTTTGTCAGCTATTATATGTGCACCAATTTGACTGCTGGAAGGTGATCAGATAAGTTTAATCACCCTGCTTTTAGTGTTCAAACAGACTAATGATTTGATAGATTATTCGGTCTTTATCAGAATCAACTCTGAAGAACACAGAATAAGCTGTCAATATGTTTGTGTTTGAACAGTAAAAGCTGCATGTTTATGTTATCCTTTTATTGTCCAGATTGAAAAGGATGTCCAAAAATGTTTCTGTTAAGTAAACAATATTTTTATTACAAATGTCATTATTCTTAGTGTTGTTTTTTATATTTTTATTTGTGGTTCAAACTAGTGAATTACAGTTAACATAACCTGAAGTGGCAATGAAAATGAATCCATAACATGTACTACAATGCCCTGTTCTGAGGATCAGTGGTATTCCAACTTCACTACTGTTTTATGTTGCTTTATAAATATAAATAATGACAATATAAATTAATGGTGGAAGTGGTAATGACAATATACTGACTGCAGGGAAATACTGTCATTGTATAAGTATATCTTAATATGTTTATCATTGCAGTTATCACAGCACATCAGATGAATATCTTTTATTTGGTAAACTTGCACATTTAGTTGAATAAATGTGAGTATATAAACAAAAAGTTTAATAATTATCCAGAAAATATATAAATATAGAAAATGTATAGAACAAGTATAAAATAAATAAAATATCAGAAATGTAACAAATAAATATGAGATGATTTGATGCCTTGATGATGAACAGGCAGGTGTGTGAGTACCTGAGATACTGTGTGGATGTTCCAGAGGACCTGGAGGGAAACTCAGAGGCCAGGTGTGAAACCAGTGTGATGTCTTTGGAGGACCAGGGAACTTGTCCCTGATCCTCCAAACACAGCAACTGGGGATGACAAGTCGGTTTCCCTGGCCTAAAGAGCCATGCTGTCAATAGATGAAATGTCTATAGGCAGCATAACGGTACTCCCGGTTGTCATCCCCAGGCTTCCTGGTTTGGCCAAATACCATGATGTCCTCCCAGTACTGCCTGTGAATGCATAATAAGCATTTTCAAGACAGTACTGGGAGAGGTGCGGTATTGTTATTACACAATCTGCAGGGTACTGGCCACAGCATTTCCTCTCCCGGTCCGTAGGCATGTCTGTACAGTTACTACAAGTACACCATGGTACCCCTGGCACTCCAGCAAACGGTGGGACACCATGCCTGCACTGATGCATCATCAAGGCACCAAAAATGAACCCTGGCTGCCTCTGAGGCAGTTCACTGGTGAGCTGCCTGTGCTCCTCCAAGGTCATCTCTTCAAGAAGTTTCTGAAAAAATAAAACAGGAAAAACACAGATAAGGCTTTATAGGTTATAAGTTTCATGATATGTTGGAAATATGGTAATGGTAGTGCAGAATATGGATTGTAGGCTGTCCAGTGTTCCCAAACATGTCTACAACAATAACATGTTTTTTTTTTAAAAAGTCAAAATATTGCTGCTCGATACTGTCCCTATATAGTATTTATATAATCATTCAGTAGTGTTGCTGATGTTTTCAGTAGCCTCTTTTATACAGAGAACCCTCATTATAGCCGTAAAGAGGATCCAAGGGGAGGACATTTCTCTTTGTTTGATAACGTTAAAAGTAAAGTTAGACTTTTCTGTCGGCTTCCCGACTCATTTTAAAAAGACGAGAGAGAGAGAGCAGCTGTGGTCGAATTAGCTAGAGGGTGAATGAAGAGAGGGAGCGCTAGTAACATTAGTGGGGAAGCCCGTGAATCAGATCGATAAATGTTATTTTCTGATTGTTTCACAGCGGTTAGCTTCTAAAGCACAAACACACCCACACACCTCTTCAACCCTGCAGCTGTGTGCTGCGCCGCCTGATTTGGTCTGAATACAGGCTAAACAGAACAGCGAGGCGGATTACAGGCGCAGTATACCCGCCTTGAACGGGCTGTGTAAAAGGGGCTACTGACTCACAGTACACTGATAACACATCAAACTATACAGACTACAGTAATGTAAAGCACAGAGCTGCTATGTAAATACCACTTTGTGTTGTATTGGCATTTTTAATATCGTGCAGAACGGGTAGGAATATGATAAAATAATTGTATAAATACGTCACAAACCTCAGTCACTTCGGTCCCTTTGGAGGGTTTCCAGCCTTTTCCCCTGCTTCCGCGGTGCCGGTGTTTGCTCTCCTCCCTCGCTTGGCCCTGCCTGCAGCAGCACCGCTAACTCGCCCTCTTTCTCGCCCTCTTCCTCCTCCTCTAACCTCCAGTACTTGACTCTGCAAATGGATAATAAAATATGTAACGTTATCCTGCCAACGCTATCTCACTATCAATAATGCCTAACGTTAGGATAAAATAACGTAAGTTTTGTTTAGCATGACGTTGTTAATGTTAGCTCATATTACCAAAACAATAAAACACTCATAACTGCTATCTTACTTGTGAGCTATAACCTATAGTATTATAGACTAAATAATTACATACATCTTCACCTCATCGCTTGACTTCTTAGAAATACTCGAAGTTGTTGTGGACGATGACATCTTCAGCAAATAGCTTCTTGTCCTTGAAGGCCACCGTAGCTTCTGGAATCTCTCCAAAGTCTTAGGGAGGGGAGGGGTGAGCGGCGGAGTGCTTCAATCTAGAACCTCACGGTTAGAGGCCGCTAAATACCTTACATCTTACACACTGGACCTTTAATTTAATAGTCGCTATGCACTACATTGCACCAAGGCAGACTCAGTATGCAGTCCCTAAATATTTGCCACCAGTTCTTCCAGCCATGAGCTGACCAAAAAAAGAAAAAAAAAGAAAAAAAAAAAAGAAAAAATTGTTTTAGAAGCTCTCTGAAATTTGTCCTTCAGTAGTTTTGTCATCCCTCTCCACAGAGAGGCTGGCTTTAGTTGCTCTAGAGGGAGACAGAGGATGACAGAGAATAACGAAGGGAATATAATTATCCTTTTGATTGAAATCCTTTTCATTTAAATAAATATCTGCTTTCCTGGTCTCTATTGTTAAGCACTCTAACACAGCCATGATTCAACATCAAGTATAACCACTAAATTAAATCTTTTATATTAGTTGCTCTAAGCAAGCAGTATCAAGACAAATGAGGAAGTGATGAAGTGTTTTATGTTTTCTGCAGCTTTAACAGCACTTAAGAAATAAATAGAACAAGAACTGGCAGGAAAACAAGGAAACACACTCCAGTATACGCTGACAACACAGTTTGATTGCCAAATGATGTCTGGGAAGTGTAGTTCAAAAACTGCAGCAATGACGGCTTGGCAGCTATGATGTCACACTCGTTCTACAGAGAAACACAAACACAAACCATGGCACAGCCACACCAATATCTGCTTGTTTGATTCACACCTTATCTAGCCTTCCATCTGCCTCTTTTTTCCATTTACCTCATAAAACTGAGGCATGTTCCCTTCAACCACTCTTTCTCCTCTTTCACACCTCCCATCTTGCCACTTTCTATTAACATTACCTGGTCAGGAGGCCGTATAAAAGTGAGGCACACACCTGCCACAGTTGAAGTCCAATTCTGTCGCTTCTGAGCAACTCAGTTCACTTCGGTTGCTGGGCTAGCTTTCTTTTTGGATTGATGGATAACTGACTCAGTGACTGTCTATCTTGCCAGCTGGTTATGTAGATGTATGCCTCTGCTGGCTGCCTGAATAAATGCCTCCAGGGTGAGTGTCTCCCCTCAGCCTCTCCCTCTTCTGTCCTTTCCGTCCCTCTTCCTTTCTCTCCTTCACTCTCTCTTGCCCTCCCTGGCCGAAGCTAAACAGCAGCTGCACCAGAGGTAGGAGTGTCAGAAAGTGCCACAACTGTGTTCCTCTCTGTTTTTAGGCAAGTTCCTAGAATAGAACAGTGTTCACAGCGTGTAGAGTGGAAACTAAACCCCAGAGGCTAGCCGGTTCACTGACATCCTCTATTCAGGAGCAGTGGTACTTAAGCTAGCTGAAACACACATACACACATGCACACACACACTCACAGACACACAAACACACACACACACACACACAGGCATACACAAAACAAAGAGAAATAGAAGTGTGCATGCTTACGTCCATAATTGAACGCAGAGACACATGCATTTGTAGACATAACATAAATATTCACACACACATTCACATACACTTGTATGCGTAGAGCAACAGATCGTGCCAGATAAGATTTCACTCTTCTTTAATAATTAAGGAAAAAATACCCTTTAGAATTATTTATTGATAGCCACTATTTTTAACTGAAATAGAGATTTTCCTCCATCTATGTTGTCGGTGAAAACCCATGATAAAACTAAACAACCATAAAAGAGCCACGTAAATAGTGATTTTTGTTGTAAATTTGGTTGGAGTGGGAGGAATAAATTAACTATCTGTGTGTTAGGGGCTTGTGTCAATCACAGCCCTTGTGTCACCATGTGTCAGTATCATTTTTGTCTCCCATGCACTCTCCTGAATTCCTTTTTTCCATCCATCTAACCATCTATTTATCCATCTGTGTATCAACACTACTGCATATAGCTATAGTTTTGGCACCTTAGTTTCAATTAAGGGGAATCTTAACGTTACAGTATTATTGTATCCTCAACAAGTCTGCTCCCTACAACTATAGGAAGAAAAAAAAAGGAAAAGAATGACATCGTTCCCATGCACAACGCAGGGTCCATAAATAAATTAAGTTTTTTTTCCCACATTGAACACCTTTGGGATGAAATGGAACGCCAACATCAGTGCTCATCTTCTCTAATGCTTTTGAGGCTGAATAGGAGCAAATCGCTGCAACTAGGCTCCGCAATCTTGTGGAAAGCTGTCTAAGAATAGTAGAGGCTATTATAGTAGCATACATTTGTTCATATATATAGTATATATCTCCATCCATCCATAACTGCTTATTCATCTTTAGGATTTAGAAGCTATGGGGAAAAAAAGAACTAACAGCCAGAAAATTTGAATGAATTTTATGTACTTTTTAAAAGAGGTCATGTAACATGTAATAACAAGCATTATTGTCTTAACTGCATCATAAAGTACATGTAAATCTATTAGTTGATGAGTTTGTAGTGTTCATACAATGTGTATCTGTGCTAAGATGTGGTGTGTGGGTAGAGGAGTAGTTTCAAATGCTATATCCCACCTCCTGATTTGTATTGACAATTTTCTCTGGTGTGGTCCCTTCTCCCTTTGCAGTGGAAGTGATACTACTGTGAACCATGAAATCATTGAATGGGTGCTACTGCCCACATACAGTGAATAAAGCTCATAGAAGGCAGAGACAGCAGAGATTAAAGCACAGAAAATGAGGTGGGGAGGAGGGGGGGAGTCTATTTTAAAGATGACAAATGGATAAACTCTAAAACTGTAAGAATGGCCTATATCTTCAGAGACCCCTAGGTGCTCTTCAGATGTTAACAGCTCTTGTCATGTTACATTGCCCTTCCAAAGGTCACACACAGCAAATTGTCCTTCCAATGGTACGAAAAGGGCCAAACAGGCTTTGTTAGACTGACAAAGCAGGCAGCCAACACCCTCGGGTCATCTTGCCTTTAATGTGACACAGCAGCAGAGAGTTCTGCTGACTCTCAGGGATGCACAATGTGTAGGATGCTGACTGACAGCCAGACTCTCCTGCTGTATTTGCTACTCAAAGGCTACAATGTAGGAGGTCTTCCCTCCTTCCTGTGAGTCATATATAGCCATCTACGCAAGGGCATCTGACCCTATGAGAAGAAATGTGGCTAATGAAATCCCCTTGGTTACTGCTAACACACAGTTGGATATACAAACCCACAAACACATACTGTGTGTGTTCTGACCATTTTCTGTGTCTTTCTGTGTGTCTCCCATATTCCTGCTTTTAGGGTCCATCATGTGATGTAAATCCAAAACAAATTGACTTAAAGCTCCACTAACTCATTATGCATAATGTGAAAGGGGTTACTCATGGTGAAGGTTTCAGTCAACTCCGCAGTGCCCCTCAGCTCTACAGAGCTCTTTAGCTCATTGTTGTTGTTGCTCACAAAGTATCCTTTCTCATCAACCGTTTCCAGCAGCAGACAGCTTTTTTCAGCAAAAACATTCTGATAAACCATGTACAATAAATAGTACGATATGATAAACAACTGTACGCTACTTTTGCAGCACCAGACAGCAGACAGATTAAGTTAGCAACTAGCTTGTGAAGAAAGTAGAACAACTAACATTTGTAGCTAAAGGCCCAGATATTGTATCTTTCTCAGTAGGTGTTGACCAAAAGAGAGCAGGAGAGTGAATATTGGCCTTATTGTCACTACATCGACAGAAACACAATCCAAAGGAGTGCTAATATTGCTTTGTATCTTGTGGATGTATAAATAGCCATTTTTTGCAAACCCATTAGCCATAACAACATTCTAAAGCAGTACTGTGTTCGGGTCTGTAATTTTCAGCTTTTTATGTTCTTGTCCTTAAGTAGCCAAAAATGCAATTAATGCAGCTTTCAAGGATAGGTTCACAATTTTTCAAGTATCTTCAGGTATCAAGTATCAGGTGCCCAAATGAACATTGACACATGTTTTTCTTGCTGTAATCATTCCTCTTGTTCAGATCCTGTCATAATGAGCTCACAATCTAAGTGATGGGAGACAAAATCCATGGCTCTTCATTCGAGCAAAAATGTATTTAAAAGTTTATTTGAATCTGATATGAGACTTTTAGTCAAATCAATTCAATATCTTTCAAAGCTTAAGTCATTTTAGTGCAAAATTCTCTCTTTTTGTTTTTATCTTTCTACTACCGCTAAACAGGAAAACACTGTCCACCGAGATACAAAGAGGGAAAGTTTTACCAAAAAGACTGTAACTGTGTAAGATATCCATTTTATTTGACAAACTCAGACTCCTGAGGCCTTATATTATCTTCAGATAAACTTTTAAATACATTTTTGCTCCAAACAAGGACTGTGTATTTTGTCCCCCATCACTTAGATTGTAAGCACATTTGGGGTGGATCTTCTAATGGTCAGTATGAATATGAGGAATGATTACAGTGACGGAGACCTGTTTCAGTGTTTATGTTGGCACCTGACTTTTGTTACAAGACAGACTTGAAAAACTGAACTTATCCTTTAAGAAAATGTAATTGCTGTTCAATATTAGTTGCTACTATCAATTCAATTCAATGTCATATCAGCAACACAGAGAATCAAAAAGTCAAAAAATCAATTTCCTTTGTTTAAAAATTTTAATTTCAAACAATTTAGTATTTTCTTGATGGGCTGGTTGGAGCTCTATACATGCACTACAAGCTTTTATCACGACAAAATAAAAACAAGCATTTGTAAATGCCACACCGCAGCCTAGACTGCACAATACAATCTTGATTATTAAAGGACAGCAACAGCAACAGCAACAAAGGCCAACTTTGAGTCATTTATGCTGACGAGCGATGACCCCTTGAGGAGATACCATCCATCAAATCCTCCTCTCCATTGTTATTTGGGCACCCTCTCAATATTTTAATATTTCCTGTTTACCTCTCTTCAAGCCACCCTGCACCACCCTGCATAAACCCTCGGCCTATACAAAGATCTCATCACATGCACTATTTTCCCTTTCTATTAGAATAAAGGGCTAAATCAGTCTTCTTTACCTCTGCATGCTCATCTTTTCTACCATCCTCATTTTCTTCTGTCTTAGCGGTAGCACCACTTTATTTGGAGCCATTCAATTCCTCATTCACAAAGGCAGAAAAGACCCAAGGGCAGAAAAACGTAAACATGAAAAAGGTTATCATCATTCATCTTGAAATAATGGGATGTCCAGGAGAGACTGAAAGTGTGTGTTCAGATGAGACACTGTATATCAGGAAGAAAATCAATTTATTAGCACTATTCTGCTCACCCCACGCTGTTCAATATCTATTTCAAATTCCTTGCACCAGCAGATTTGTGCCCATTTTTGATATTCGAATAGCTCTACTGGGAAATTTACCCTTAATCGAATCTCTGACAAAATGTGTGAAAATGTATGAGAGCATGTGCATTTATGGATGTATTAGGAGTCAGTCAATGACTGTGCAATGAGGGTGGTCCCGTAAGGTATATCAGGAACTGTGTGTTCTTCTAAGCTTATTTGGCTTTCTTGTGACATAAAAGTCACAATAATTCTGCCTGTTTTCTCTTGAAGTGCTTGCCTACCCTTTTTGTGTTAGTGCCATGTTCTACTGAACACAGAACAGCCATTAAATTAAATCTCACAAGCCATTTTCATTCCACGAATCTGTCAGTTCTTGTATAATTCTGCAATCAGGTTTGAAGACTGCAGACTGGCATATGCAGCCAAATACATACAGGCATGCAGTTACACTGGGACAAAGGCATAAATAGATGCAGGCATACATGTACTGAAACATTTGCTCTCCCACTGGCTCACTCTTGAAGCTCTGTGTGATAGCTTGGCACGACATTGCATCCTGAACAGAAGGTCAGAATTCACAGCTGAAATCTGTTGGACTGTAGTTTACGAGCCATGGTGGATCAGCAATCTCATGTGGGATGGCAACTATGGAACAGTAACAAAATTTCTGTTTATTGTAAACAATAAAACACTTGCACAGCTTGAAGAAATTGTAGATCTTGTGCAGCACTACAAATTCATCCCATTTTACCATCCAGTAAACCATACATCACATAGCCATTTCTGAAAGGTCTCATGTTGAGCTTAATATCTTTTTTTAATCCTGTAGGATTCATCTGTGAAAACTGGTGCAAATTAACAGCCAGTATTTTAGCACATCAAGCTTTAGGTCCTCAGCAGGATACCATAATATTTAAAGACACTACCATGAACTTTGGGGAATCATTCTTAATCTATCCCATGAAAAAAGTGAGAATCAACTCCCTTAAAGTGCATTCACTGTAAGGTTTACAGTAAGTTTATAGTAGTAGTACGGTTTGCAATAACATGTGTTTCTAAGTCTAAAGAATTTCCTTTTTTTATTCTCCCTCACACACATACAGTAGATTCAAAAAGTATTCAAACCCCTTCACTTTTTGCACACTTTATTCTGTTGTAGATTTAATTTTAAATGGATAAAATTGCCATTTTTGACCTGACTTTTGGAGTGTCACAGCAAAGGGTCTGAATACATTTGTATGGGAGAGATTTCATTATTTTAATTGCAATACTGTAAATTTGCAGAAATTTCTAAAAACATGTTTTCACTTTGTCATTCTGGGTTATTGAGTGTAGATTGACGGGCAAAAATGTCAATTTTATTCATTTAAAATTAAATCCACAACACTATAAAGTGTGCAAAAAGTGAAGGGGTTTGAATACTTTTTGAATCCACTGTATATTAAGTACAGAACTGTAAAAGTGTGAGTTTTGTCTTATACTATATACAACCCAGTGTGAGGAGATACACACACATCCACACCCTCTCTCATACACAACCATGTGATCTTTTTTATCTATAGCACACACATATACACACACAACACCTGTGCTCCCCTTACTGATCCCATCGCTTCAGAACCTGTGCAGATCCATGTGCATAATCTGTCCTAATGAGAGAAAGAGGGAGAAACCCAGTAAGCATTCACATGAAATCATACATGTGAATCTATAAATAGCCGTTATCCCACAGCTATGTTCTCGCACATCATATGGCTTCAACAGCCTGCAAATCACATGGCTTCAAACCCGATTCAAAGCCAACCTGATGGAATGTGCATGTAATTGACTAATAAAAGGTCATATACTTCAGTCAGAGTCAAGGCTATTAGGTTTTATTTTGTTTTTTGCCAAGGTGAAATTTCTTCCATTCAACTTAACAGTGTGTAACATGGCTGAAGCATCATTATTTGAATTACTGACTTGTTGAATTAGTGTGTGTGTGTGTGTGTGTGTGTGTGTGCATAGAGGGCACTGCAATGTAATGTCAGTTCCTATTGCTGTGACCATTTGTGATGTAGAAAAGGTGCTATGGTGGCACTGAGCGTGTGTGTGTGTGTGTGTGTGTGTGTGTGTGTGTGTGTGTGTGTGTGTGTGTGTGTGTGTAATTGTGGGAACACATGCGGCAAACTCAATCTGTGACAACTCAACTCCTCTGTCTTTTCCTATAAAGTGGTGAAGGTTAAATAGTTGGAGAATGTCAGAGTCACAAAGGCACTCAAACTTATTCTCTCTCTCCCTCTCCTTTACACACACACACACACACACTTTACAATACTTACGGCTGCTAAAAGCATTTCCCCAGCCACGTACATGCACATACACATTCCTGCAAACAATGTACAGAGGCATTCTGCTCTGTAAACAGGTGGTGAAACAGTATGGGAGTGTATAAATATGCCAGTATGTTTTCCTCTTCATATGCAGCATCGTTTGCATTTTTAAAGAGACATTTGATTTCAACTCGCTATTCACCAAAATAACTCCAGCTAGGCCCACTCTTAAATTCTTAACATCTATGAACAGCTCTTAACTCTAACTTCTTTTTTTAGACCATTGACACTCACTCACTCTATTTTAAGAACAGCAGCCAAATTAAAGCAGCCTGTTTTTAAATGGTCACCAGTGGCTTTGTAAGGTTTCATTGATGCGCACAGAGGCTGCTCCTGCTGAACTTTATTGCTATAGTGACGCCTACTGGATAAAAAAGGGGACTTCATCCTCATCACTCTGTCTGTCAAAGGAGTCTCGTCTCTATTTTTCTCTCTGTTTATTTGTTAATGATAATTGCATAAATAGACAAAAATGTGTGTGCGCTGTTTCTGTGCATTCACTGCATTATAAACATGGATTTTTGTCCTTTCTATAGTTTCCAACTCTTTTTATTTCTGCAAAGAGCATTGAAGGTTACAGCCCTCTCAATTCAAACAGCTGAATTGTAAAAAAAAGTTTGGGAGAGCTTGACTTATCTAACACCCCATGATGGATTTCTACAACTCTGAGACAGCTGTTTTTTAGCATAATGGATTGTCACACTGTGACCTTGTAATGATATTACAGAAGTATCCTCCTGATTCTGAGTTGCTGCCCCTTCCGGTCTACATCTGTAGTATCTTCTCACTTCTGTATCCCCTGTTTTTCTCCTTTATAGCTGATTTATTTAAGCAAACCAAAAAAGAATATTGGATTTCACTTAGATTCATCTTAGCAGTTACTGTGTAGTTTTTAGATTGTACCCGTGTGACATGTCTGTTTGTCTTTCTATGTATTTTCAGTGTTCTATTTTATTTTGGCGCAGATCCCCAATACATTGGCATAGTCTCACTGATGTTTGCCTAAACAGCCTTCCTTTTTAATATAGAACTATTTTTGTTACTGGCTCTGCTGACGTACCATTTAGTATGTCTAAAATAATCCCCAACATGCCAGAGACCTAATGTAGTGTTTTCCACATTAATTTAATTCATCACAGGCTGGTTAATAGCTCTAAATTGGCATATATTGGAATATAATCACACTCTAAAACCCTCCAAGCTGTTCCATCAGGTTGAGTGCCACAACATATTAAAAGGACTTTGCCTTCTCATCTAAAAGAAGAAGAGAGAAAGAAGAAAATCAGTTACTTGCAAATACTGTCAGAGGGAATCTCCAGCATATTAGCCTGCTCATCAACCAACTCTTGACACTGTCCTGATAATTCATCAAACATTCTCTTGAACACATTCTGTAAAATGTTTTTCACTTAATATATCGGTCATGAATTTATTGCTCCCCACTGCTGTTTTGAAAGGCTTCGGGCAGGGTTCGATTCTTCACCCAGCAGGATGACGTGTTCTCCCTCAGAATAAAAAATGTTACCCATTTTACCACATCCACTCAACTTTTAATGTGAGGACATTTATTCAAAACCAATCGAACCTAGAAATCAACATCAGTCTCTCAGCTTCCTCTCCAAGTGTCACGTCAAGTGCATCAACGATTAGCTGAGAGGCCGAAATGGTTTCAGATCAGCGGGCATCACATTCATATTTACAGCTTACTCATGACGTCAAAGGCGCAGTTTAAGTGATATGAACGGCCATTTGCCACTGCTTTCAGAGGCCTCTTTTGAATTTTGATTTTATAATAGCTGAGAGATGCATTTTGTCATGCCTGTCATCTAGGAGCTTTAAATACACTGTTAAAGTGCAGATCCATCTTGCCTCATTAGTGTGTCTGTCAATGCTTTCTGCGTAAACACTGATGAATAAGTAATTTCATGACATTTCTGAAGTGACTGTTCCCGAACAAAATGAGTGATATGATTGGCAAATCATCTAATCTCTGTGTTTGTGTTTATCTATATTTGTGCATCAATCCACGACCGATTCTGCCTCTCTCTCAGTAGTTCACATTATGCAATTAGTTGCGTAATGCCCTATAAACAGAGGCAGGGACTCCTGCAGAGTAAGAAAAGTGTGTCTCATTTAATGTGAAGATTTTACTGGAATGTTGAGATTGTCTTTAGATGTGCTGCTTTGATCAAACATGCAGTATATGAAACTGTCAAATTAAACAGCATTTTACATGTTCATTTAAGAGGTGGGATGAGCACATTCAGACATGCTGCAGCCAGCAAAGTCTGCAAACACCGAATTGATACATCATTGACCCATGTGTGTTCTTATTGATAGCGTGTCTCCTTGTGACAAGCTACTATCGGTGTAAACCAATTAACACTAGCATGCATGAACACATCAATAATTTTTGTTGGAATGATGCATGTTGCAATAAATGTGTCTATGATTCATCGTATTTGTTATCCATGTGTGGTGATCCATTTCATATCATCAATCTTCAACAATAATCTTTAATGACTTCATTATTTCTGAGAGACTGCGCAGTTGAATTTTAAAGATGCAAAATATTGAGTAATAATGTTTAGAATGTCACAGAGGAAAGAAACGCAAAACACAAAACCAAAATATGAAAACAATAGCTGGTAAAACTGCCATCTTGTGTATTTTACAGTGTGTGTGTGAGTTTGTGTGTTTGTTTTTGTGAAAGAGAGAGTTTCCAAAGATGTTTCCCAGAAATCAGTGAAACAGAAACAGGCCATCATGTGAGCATGTGTGTGTGTGCGTGCATGTGTGCATGTGTCTGTGTCTGTGTCTGTGTCTGTGTCTGTGTTTGTGTGTGTGTGTGCGTGTGTGTGTGTGTGTGTGTGTGTGTGTGTGTGTGTGTGTGTGTGTCCAGCATAATCTTTAGAAGCTTTGGCTGTCCCCCTCTTCCACTGGCCTGCTCCAGGCAATTTCCCTACATCTGCTACTGTGTGGCTCTCAAGGGATATTTCCAAAGACCACACACACACACACACACACACACACACACACACACACACACACACACACACACACACACACACACACACACACACACACACACACACACACACTCCAACAACAGAATTCTTGTGCATCATGTCCTAGTCTGTACAAGTTGTTTCTGGGAGGCACTGCCCAAAGCTTCATTAGTATCTGTAAACAAGTTTAAAAGAGAACAAATCAGCAGCAGCAGGGATGCTGACTGCTATTCTGTATTCTGAAAGAGAGAGCAGAAACTACATTTACATTAGACTATGAGATATATAGTGCAAAATGCACAATTGCATTTCTCAAACATTCAGGGCTGTTAGGCCAGCTGTGGGCTATTATAAACAAAAATGCATCTGTACCATTGTGGCACAGCAACATAAACATTGTTTTTGTTCTTTTTGTTCTAACACATTTACTGCTGAGTATTTTTGTAGCAGAGATAAATGTGATGAATGTAAATGGCCTGTTATTAGTTGAATTGCATTTGTAGGAGCTATAGTTTGTTTGTACTTTGTTGATTATTATTAGTATTTGTAACGAGTTTGATTACTCAAGATATTTGCTTTATTTAGACTATATTTCAAAAGTATTTTATATTTTATTACTTATTTGGTTAGTTTAATCATTTGTTTGTTTAGCATATCGTGGCCTTAGAATTTTTGGCAAAAATGAGTTTTCACATGGAACTATTCTTTGACAAGTTATTGACATTTTGTGTGGGTTTATTTTTTGTTCAATGCATTATTTGCCCTGATATTTGACAAAAGGCTCTGTCTCAGAAATCAATCTCATACTTGGTGCTACAAGGTTCCATCTGTAGGAGGACCAATCAGGTTGCATCTCTTTACTATGTGACCTCACTTCTCTGTGACTGTGGTTAAAGGAGCTGAAAAGATTATGAAATGTTGCTCAGTCTTAAGTTTTGAAACCCCCAAATGATTATTGTATCAAATTCATTATGTATAACACTAATACATACATCAACTGAGTTAAAGTCTGTTTTTTGTTTGTTTGTTTGTTTGTTTGAACTCAGTGAAAAGCTGATTGTTACCTTTATCTACTACGCTAGTAGTAGCTGCTGATCCTAACTACCTGCTGCTGACTGGGTTTGTGTATGTTTAACCTTATAACTTGAGTCCTGCAGCAGACACAGTGAAACATTCAGACACTGACAGAGACCCCCAGTTTGTCAAAAAGGAAGTAAATTTGGGAGCAATAAAAGACAAGAAAGTCTCTGAAAAGAAGAGTAATAGACAGACACAGCAGCAAAAACAAAACAAAACAGAACAAGAAGAGAACATATCAGTAAATCAATGGAGAAACATTTTTGAATGTTCTTTCTAATTGTCTTGAATCTTGTTGGATAAACTGTATCAGGTCAAATATGTCAGTGAAAACTAAATGTAGTTATGTCTAAATTCAAAACACGCAGCTAAATTGTTATCTGTGCCCAAATATCATAAATCATAACTCCTGTAAGTGGTTCATACATTGATTTTATTTTAATTGAGTTTTTATTACATGGAGCAAGATGCTGAAACCTGGCCTATCATTTAATTAGTTAACCGTGACTTAATATAGATATCATCCATTACAGGTGTAAAATTTTTAATATGCTCAATTTTCATAGACCCTACTTATCTACCTTTTTGTGTTCCTTTTTCATCTTAGTGCCCACATTTCAGCACATTAAGTGTATTAAAAAAAATCTCTTATCTGCAATGAATTGCTCCCTTTCCTTTTGTGTGCTGTATGTTTTGTATGTTTGTAAGTTAATATGGGAAAATCAACAAAACACAAAAGATTGATTCATTTTTTTATTTTGTTTTATAAGAATTCAAAGACATGTTCAACACAATTTCTAATACAAAGTATATTTACTCTGAAATATAATTATACAAGTATTTGGTTGATTTATGAGGTTTTCAAGGACTGCACAATTCCAAAATTATTATCATATCATCATCATATCTAGTCATATTTCATCTAGAAAAAACTAGTCATATTTTCTCTAAAATGTCCTGCAGTTGGAGTGTCATAGATGTCATTCTGCAAAGAAGTTAATGGGAATTTATCTTGAACTATAGAACCATCAATTGTGTTCTGCACTGTCAAGAATGAGCTGCTGCACAATCTGAGTTTATTTGTTATGTTCACCCAAAGTTTTAAAGATTGTTGACAGACTGCCCTTCACAATCTAATCAATTGATTGCCTTTTGTTTGTTTTGTTTGTATAGTGTACGCCTGATAAACTCAAACCAATTTTACTGGCATGGTGCTTCACAGAACAGCAAGGGCGAAGGAGCAAGGACATTTTTTCCCATGATGCTATATAACAAACAGCCACTAGAGGAGGCAGGAGACATGCACATGACTTGCAAACAGAGGAGGGCTGAGTCACATGTTGTCTTTAAGTAACATGCTGAACCACAAGCATGCCCAATCACTGTCGGAGGAAGGGAACTGGCAATGACAAAAACAGATCCTCAGTGCCAGTGACAACCCTACAAGCACAAAGACAGACAATTTATGAAATTCTTCACCAGTGAAACATAACACCCCTCCAGTAAGTAGCACAAACTCGATGCTTCACAAGAGACTTGGAGCCACTCCTGCCAATCTGCACTTCATTAGGCTGATTGCTTGCCTCTGTAAGCTACTTGCTTGCCTGCCAGTTCCCTTTGCCTGCTTGGCCTCTCCGCCTTGTTCTGATTAAAGGGGAACCTCATAAATATGCTGCTGCCTATAAACGATTTCCTCGTCACATCAAAGTCACACGGAAGTTGTAAGCTGCTCTCATAATTGCAACAAAGCACAGGCACCTTTTAGCTGCCCCACACCCCACCAAACTCACCCTGAGGGGTCTGGCAGAATTTGGCTAAATTCAAAACTTTTGTCAACAGTGGTCATTAATAGTAAGATTTTTAAAACTTTTTAAAAAAAGATTTTAGAGAGGTAAAATTTAAGACAGTAGTTCGAGGTAGTTTTTTATTAATTGTCAACCCAACTGCCTAATTATAGAGATAAATGCTGTTGTGAGTTCTCACGCTACTGTCGTAAATGCAGGGAGACCTAAATGACTCATTGCCGTCATAAATACAGAGATAAAGACTGCCAGAGAAAACGTACACAAACAAAGCATCGCTATATAAAATGTATCTCTGCTTTAAAAAAATAAAATAAAAAGTTTGACTAGTGGTTAATGACAGCTCAGTAAGAACGGGAACTATCTGCGAAGTTGCATAATTTATGGGTATCGTTTATGGTTTGTCAAACATTGCCTTGAACTGACCACTGTCTGATGGGAAACACAGACACTGGATTTAACCACACGAACACACACACGCACGAAGAGCAGCTGTATCTGCACAAGGCTGAACATGAAGGGAAAAAAAAGGCCTAACAGCTGGTTTCATTGGTAAATTACTTAAAATGACTCATGTAGCTGCACAAGTTTACATATTTCTATTACATTTTTCACACATATAATTAAATGTCATTTATTTAAAGGAAGAAGTCTGAAAAGGCTTTATTTGTTTTGTCCATTTGAATAAAACATTAGTGGAAAAAAAATAATATATAAACTGCATAGCATAATGTAAACCCTTTCAAAGGGATGATTCAAGAAGAACAATAATATAAATACAATTTTGGTCAGAACTTTTGTACCATATTCTCACATAAATACACAACATGAGGCATTTGCACATTTCCAGCATTATATTTCAAAGAGAATAAATATGTTTAGAGTCTATTCATGTGTGATAAGGAAATGGGGGGTGGGGGGGTGGGGGTGATCAAAAGGTTTTTATTGCTACGAGAGATAAAACATTAACAAAGTTTTAATTACAATGGCGTGAAAGTTTTCACTGTGATGAATAATTTGAGGCTTACTGTCTTGAAGACCTCATTTTTTGTAGAATTAAACGAATGCTGTTAAAGTGATATGTTTTATTTGGCCTGAGTTGCTGAAACACTCATTCATCCATACAAGTGTACAAAGTGTCTCGATATTAAGGCCCTTTTTCAACACAAGGCACTTTATCTGATGACGGGAAAGGCTTAAGTGAAAGTTAAGTTGTAGTCTGTATTGTTTGTGCCCAGTGCAAGTCCTCGCCCAGCTCAATTATTGCAGAAGTAAACATGAGAAGAATATAAACAGCTGGACAGACGCCCCTCCTCATAAAAAGACAAGTCATGTAAACAGGCAGTCCAAAGGGAGCAAGAGGGCATCTAAGTTGTTTTTTATCCTCGCTGTGGGAAAAAATAGATTTGACTTGAAGTGCTTGGAAAGTTCATTCAAACACTCCTTGTGCATCATTAACATAAACATATATTTACTAAATGTCAGTCACACGTCCTCCATGTCCATTATTGGGAATCCTGGGAAGTGTACTGAAACACATTTCACCAAAGTCAGTGATATTTCCATTTTTATGACAAGTGGTACATGCTGTAGCCCAGAGGAGCAGCGTACAGTCCTAAAGGTGAAATGGGCAGAATGGGTCTGTGGTGTTGGTGGTAGGCGGAGTACGACTGTCCGTACAGTGACATGGCGCCCAACGACAGCGGTAACGTAAAGCCAGGGTGTAATGCTCCAGCAGCAGCGGCCGCCACTGCTGCCGTCTTGGCATCAGCAGCCATCTTGAGTTTCTCCAGCTCGGCCTCCTGGAGCCTCTTGGCTTTTGCCCGGCGATTCTGGAACCAGATCTTCACCTGGGTCTCTGTCAGGGTCAAGGAGGAGGAGAACTCGGCCCGCTCGGCGATGGACAGGTACTGCTTCTGCCTGAACTTCCTCTCTAGGGCCAGGAGCTGAGACGTGGTGAAAGGGGTGCGGGGCTTTCGGTTGGTCTTGTGCTTCCTCAACTGACAGGAGGGATTGACGTGACCTGGGAGAAGAAACAATGAACACAAGATTTTAGAATGAAGATTTGGCTTCTAAATGTTGTGTAATGACCTTCATAGTTGTAATATAAGAATTCTACTGATTTATTGTAGCTTGTCCTTCCTGTACTGATCAGTTTGTCGCAAAACAACTTAATTACTTTAGTTAAAGTTGTGGCTATCAGGCTAGACTTTCATCCTATAGACTACATTTCATGAATATGTTGCACATTATAATGCCTAGTAGGCAGTACTAGTAGGGCCTATAAGGACATAAGTGAAAGTGATCCCTCATTAAACCCAAATCTAATGTATTTTTGAGTGAGTCTACAGTAACTGGTTCACTTTGTTCTACCTTCTGCCATTAACCATTTAATGCCCTGAATTCTTTAAACAGCTCTGTCCAACAGGAGACATAATTGCAGCACAGCTTGTAGAGAATCAGAAAACTTGCTGACCAAAGAATGAAAAGTTTGTCTTCTAGGCAACTCGTTCCAATTTAAACTCTGACATTGTAGGCTGCAAGATGACAAGGTTTAGGAATGTGTCTATAAACTCAGACAGTTTTCATACTGCTTCATCGTGGATGTACTTACGAGGCTGTGCGGAAAAGGCGCTGTTGGTGACCCATGGCGCGCAGTCCTCCGACTCCGATGTTTCAGATTTTACCGGCGACGAAGGCGCAGCCATTAACCTCTTGCTTCCCCCAGGAGGACTGCACGTCTCCCGGCACAGATACAGAGAGTTTAATCCTGTGGGGGACACCACCACCGATCCGCCCTCCGGTTTACCGCAGGTGGACTCTCCGCCGCGTTCGTCAGTCTTCCTCCCGGCCATGAGCGCCTCCACGCTGAACGGGTGATGCCGGCGCACCACCGGAGACGTCTTCTCCTCTGCCGTAGCCTCTGTCAAGTCCGCGCGATTACTGTCCTCCTCGGACGAACTGCAGCCCAAGTCCTTAAAAGTCTCCTGAGAAGCCATCTCTCCTCCAGGTCTCATCTGAAAAACTGAACTCCGAGCGGACGGGACAGTCAAAGGGCAGCCAGGTGAGACCCGCTCCAGCGAGTGCAATGTTATGCAGCTGTCAAGTTGTGTGTGGGAGTATGTAGACGCATCACGTTGACACGGCTCGACTTTAGCCAATCACTGCAGCCCAAAATGTTTATGACTGAGCAGATGCTGCCTTCAGGGACAGTCGGAAACAGAAGATGCTTGTTTTGGTTTGAGGGATACAGTGCAACAGACCCTACAAAATTATTATTATTAGTAGTAGTAGTAGTAGTAGTAGTAGTAGTAGTAGTGGTAGGAGTAGTAGTAGTTGTTGTTGTTGTTACTTACTCCCCTGCTAATAAAAAAAATGTTTAATTTCATAATTACTAAATAATTTCAAATTAGGACAGTGTATAAAATTATGTAAGAATGACTATTTTGACCCGAATTTTCACTTTAGCAACAGTTGTTTCTCTTATTAGCTGTTTCAGTTTTGTATCATAATGAAGTAAAAAAAATTACAGATCGGTGCCAAATAAAGTTTTTTCAAGTTTCTGGCTTAATTTTGTTCTGTGAAATCAATAATTTATCACTTGATGGCACAGGTTGCCCTTATATTGCCTCTTTGGTTTAAGTGAATTCAGGGGAAAAGGCTGCAAAAATAATAGCTGTGCCACAGCATTATCACATGTTAAGCTTCAGTAATGGATTAGCTCTAACTCTAACCTCATGAGACTGCATGTGTAAACACGGGCCCCATGCGGATAATTATGGAGAATTATACCCAGGATGAAACACTGATCCCTTTTCTTCTTTATCTCTCTCTCTGATTTGTTTGCTGTTCCCTTTATTGGGACTTTCCATTGTAACTCACAATGTGTGCTGTGTCAGTCCAGCCTTTAAAGAAGGGTGTCACACTCAAATTACAGAGTAAATTACTTTACGAAATTACAGATTTACGTTTTAAAGTCCTTAGCTCGGTCCAGCTGGTGTCTGAGGCGCGACTGGACGCAAACTTGATGAGACATTCACATGTCTCTCCATGTCTGTTAGCAGACTCATTCATCTTCTTGTCCTATGATTCAATGCCATTCTCTACGCACATTAGACATGAAGCAACTCATTGTGATTCTCATGAAGTAACTCATTGTGGTTTCTCCATGGACAATTTCACGTCATGTCAGATGAAAGTGCCCGACTCCTGATGGAGAACTTCACACTTGTTCCAGCAGTTTATCTGAAGAAGCAGCTCTTTGATGACGGTTGAAATATTTTAAGCTGAAAGGATGTTTCACTTATCTTAAGATTTTTTCTCATGGACATGGTTGTTTAAGTCATTTTTTATCTGTCGTCTAATTGCTCATATTTAACACCCAGACCATTGGTAATTGAAACCGTTCTGTCACTGAATGATAATTAATCGGTATTTCACATCACAAGGTCCTATCCACACTCATAATCTGCTAATGTCTGAGTAGCAGAAGCAATGAGTGTGTATGCTTGTGTGTGTGTGTCCTTCATTCAGACAGTGCAGCAGTGCAAAACTATTACAGCCTCTCCAACAGGAATAACAGGATTTTTTTCCCATTTAGGAATAAGTTGTTTTTAAAATAGGTTTTTTAAACTCACTGGTGGCAAAAGTCTCACTTGTGTACTTCAGAGAGAAATAGATGTTTATTTTAACTGTGGCAAGTTTCTCCTTTTCCATATAGCCATTCTTCAAAGAGGACATACTGCATTTTTTTTTTCGAACATCCCTGAGGATAGATTTATATACAGTAAATACCCAATTTCTTCCCCTACATTTTTACGTGTAGCCAGCAGGGCTGAGTAGCTTGTCTATGTCAGACTGTGGAGCAGGACTCAGTTCCCAGGAGGCTGCCACTGCTGCCTTATTAAAGTGGGGTTATTTCACAGACAATCAGAGGTTTGTGAAGGCGCCAGTAAGCGGCCAGATGAAAGGACTGACTCCTCAGGGGAGAAACTGTTGCCTTTTTTTATTTTTTTGCAGCTCTGCTAAGGAACCCCCCCTCCACCCCCCTCCACCTCTCTCGCTCTCTTTCTCTCTTTCTCTCTGGCTGTGCCCGTACACCCCACAGGCAGCTTGTCAGTCATTATTCACAGAACTCGTTCTTGGCTGAGCGTCAGTGGCATGTTTCCTCCTCTACTCCCTCCTGTTTTCTCCCTTGCACCCTTTAGTGCTTGCTTCATGTATTTTTATCTATTGCATCTTATTCTTTCCTTCCTTTCTTTTTCCTTTCCGTCCTTACCTCCACATGACTTTCTGCATCCTTTTTTTACGTTATCTCTTCCTTGATAATTTTCTTATTCATATCCTTCCCTCGTGTTTATCTTCCTCCTAATCCTCTGTCTTTTCTCCCCTTCTTTTACCCCTCTATTCTTGTTCTTGTCTATTCTTTATTCGTGTTTATTTATAATTCCAGCTTCAGGTCCATCTATCAGATGAGAGCTCAAAAAGGAGGAGACAAAAAGTGCCAGTGTGATCATCAGAGTCAAATCCAATAAGGAAGGGCAAAAAATCAAAACATTCTTGGCACGATGTGTGTCAATCCATCTTTCAACACTGTTGAATGAGGAACACTGCTAATTGCCAATATTCTAATCACAGAAACCACCGGCACTCATTTAATTGGCTTATTTGGAACCATAGCGCATCTGGCACCAATATGAGCTGCAGCATGCATTCACAACTTATCTATAAACAATGTCAGACCCATCTCTAGTAATACATAATCTGTGGTAGTGTTCTTTTAGATACACATGTGTGAATGCATTGGAATTGATATAAATATATTAAATATTAAATATTAATAGGGTTGTACATGTTAAATACATTTAAGACTCGCAAATAATGCAACCACAGCTTTGTCTGACCGTGGATTCAAAGAGAATATAGCAAGAGAAGACGAAGGAGGAATAAAGGAAGGAAGGAAAGAGGAGGAGGGGTAGGAATGAGAGGGCTGCTCTCCTGGGTGTAGCAAAATTACCCACACATCCCACTTCCTTTTTTCCATAATATCATTTAAGCCTGATAATAGCGAAAGCAATTTGTCTGAACATGTTTGTGTGTGTGGATGTCCGTACAGTATGTGTGTGTGTGTGTGTGTGTGTGTGTTTGTGTGTATGACAGAGAAGCTTGAGAAGCCTCTGGTTGTGTGGGTCGGGCACACCTCAGAGCATTGTAATTACAGCAGAAGCTTTGAAGTGGTGGAATGTTTGGTTGGGATAATCAGCAGGCTGTGCTACACTCACACACTATTTACATTCCCATTAAAACACTCATTCATGCCGCCACACCAGCAAATTTTACTATCTATACTGATACTTAGGGGGTACAAAGTTGGGGAAGCAACATGTTAACATGTCAAAATGATGGGTTACATAACTGAGATTAGTGCTTTTACACTACTGAGTAACTTAAAACATACTATGTCAAGTTATAATATGCAAATGTATGTAGTCCTTTATTGGTTGGCAGTTTTTGCAGTTCACTGCTTTTGTTTTCCTTCTTCTAAATCGAAAGTCTTCCTTAGTTTAAGACCTGAAAGATGTCAAGATTAAGAAAAACAGCTATACCATAATTGTAATTTCAGATTTCAGTCACTCATTAAATCGTAGACAGTGTTGTATATTTAAAGCCATTTGAAGCAAATTTGTGATATTGAGCAACATACATAAAATAGATTTGACTTGACATGTTAGCCTCCTAGACTTAGGCCACCAGTTCAACCACAACTGTCTGTTTACCAATAGTATTCTAATGAAATTACTCATCCAGCACATTTCCAAGTATTTCACTTCCTACATTGTTCCAATAATACACCCACATTTGTGTGTTTATCTTGCTTGTCCAACCAGGAAGTAATTTTGAAAAAGGAAGTAATTTTGAAAAAGTGGGCAATGTGGTTGATCAGTATCATGCTATTAATAAAAACATTTTGCCAGTATCAGTATATATACCTATGTATGTGGCAAATGTGTCCAAAATAAATAAAATAATCCAATGGATGTTTTAAAACCTACACTTGGACTATGCAATTTTCTAAAATGATAACACAGTAGAATCATATGGTATAATTTCACTGACATTTGAAGTTATACCTCGGCCCTGCTTTGTACGACATATCCCTCACCTAGACACATACAGGCACTCATGCATATGCATGGTTACACAAGAACACATATGCTGTGTAGTACTGTACACACAGTTAAGTTGCATTCTTCTCAGTAAGACAATTAACTTGTCAAACCAGTGGGACATGTTGAAATAACTAACTGTCAATCCAATCACAGCGTTTGCACTCAGATGCAAATTAGTTTACTGTTACACTCTCACCCTCACCCTCACCCCTCTCTCTCTCTCTCTCCCTCTCTCTCTCTCTCTCTATCTCTCCCTCTCTGAGCTTCCCAAGCCCTCAGAACCTCCGCCTGTAATGCACCTAAATGACTACCTTCAATACGACAATGGCGCCAGGGCCAATTAGCTGTTAACACTGGAGACAGATCTATTCAGAAGCCAGAGAATGAGGCCTCCTGTAACGTGAAAGATTGATGCCCACTTTGCTAATGACAAGAGAAGGAGGCAATCTGTTGCTTGACTCAGCCCTGGGCTATGTTACAGGATAGTCAGCTGATGACTGTGAGCCTGCAGGGGAGAGCTCCTGAGAAAACTAGCAATGGAGTATACAGTAAGTCACTGTTGGGGTTGAATGGAGGACTTTAACACACATACTGATGCATAAACAATACCAGTCAAAAGTTTGGACACAATTTACTTCAATGAGAAAGTGTGTCCAAAATTTTGATTGGTACCGTACATTCATATAAATATGCATGTTTGCAACCAAGTTAGGCAATATGATGATAAATAACATAAGAGGACAGAAATGTATCAACCGGAAGAGATGTTACATCATAACAGTGTGAGTTAGATATTATTGTGGCAATATTTAAACTACAAGATTATTGTATCAATATGATGAGGTACCTTGATTATTAAGATATTTAATTCACTGGCATTATCAAAAACAGTGAGTCCTAACTGATTGCTTTATCTATAAATAGTTTATCAATTGAATTTCTAGAAAACATACTGCATTACAATATATATCAGTAATGGAATATAAAAAGATACTATTATATAAGATTTTCTCCATATCACACATTCCTATTTACAACTAAGTAAGCAGATTCTGACCCAAATACATAATGTCAAAGAAACTACTGTGCACCCATTAAGGAGCCCATACTGCATACTTATTTATATGTTTACAAACACAGATATACACACATTCAATTCAGTTCACTTTAATGACCACACAGCCAAGGTGGTGGAATTTATTAGAGGCATGGTATAGAATAATAGGGAAATATCACACAGCCACAATGATGAATAACACATGACATAGGCACAACACATGTCACATATCTCCTCCGTATAACAAATTTCATATAACACCATGTCATAAATATACAGCGGTATCAACTGGTGCAAGTCGCTGTGGAGTGTGCTGTCACATGCATGTGTACATGCACCTATGCCCAATTCAAATCATGTAACAATGCATACAGGGTGAAACACATCACATTCACACAAACGTGTAGAGAAATTTGCTTATTGCCAAAAGGAATGTCCTGTCTCTGTACCCACGATATGTAACAAAGTGTTCCTTTTGAAAGTGATAATTGCTTTGGTAATTGCCAACTGCAATTATATTTTTGGAACTGTACTCCACTCTTTGATTAAGTTTTGAACACTATGTAGCATATATGTACTTATCCGCTAATGTAGGTTCATAGCTTCACCTCACCGTAACCCATCATTATCAGGTCCTCCTTTAATTCATGACTAAAACATTACACCTTCAGGGGTTTTGGAAAGTTGAGTGCACTCAAACTCAGGAACCTCTTGACCTTCCTTGTACATCATAAAATTGTGCAAATAGGTGTGCATTCTTTCCCTCTGCAGGTTACCTCTTAGAACATTAGCTCTAGATAGCTTTAATGCAGTAGCTTTAGTACAGTGTACTGTAGGTGAGAAGAGATAGCTTTGTAGACTGTGCAACTTACTGTAATTACTCATCAAGCAACATCACAGGAACCCATCCAAAATTTCTACATTTTGCAGGGGTGAAGTAATGCTTTATGTGCACTTAAAATAACAGTATTGTAGATTGTTTAGTCTAAGGTTTTCCATGTGGCATTTTCAGTTATTCTAATAAACTGCACCTGAAGTTTACAGAAGACTTCCTTTTGAATTTTTCAGTAAAACCGTGGTTCCCAGGTGCATATGTTGGGGAATTCAAATTAAAGGATATGGCTGATGACAATGTCAATAAATCTCATGTGCCTTGGAGAACCTGGAAAGAGGCTACGGTAATCCCTCTACCTAAAAATGCTCATGCTGCCTTTACTTGCTCTAACAGCTGACCAATCAGCTTGTTACCTGTCATAAGCAAACTGAAAAAATTGTATTGGATCCGATACAATGCTATTTCTTTATGAACAACTTGGCAAGCAACTACCTGCACGCATATAGGGAAGGGAACTAGGAATGTGCTGAGAGCACAGTATTTGTATTTGTATCTGTATTTGTTGAGAAAGCAATATTATTTGTATTTGTATTCGAATAAAAGTGGCAAGAGGCTCAAAAAATCCTGTTTTTGTTTTTATTACGCTTTTAATTTTAGGAAATTAAAGTGTTACAATAAGTGTTCATGAATAAACTACCTTACAAAGAAGGTCCCAACACCAGGTCTGGAACTGGAGTCTTCAAGATCATATACAGCTGCGCTGACTACTGAGCTAAAACTTTACTCATCACCTCATTGCAGATAGACCTCTTCCTATTTACCGTAACAGCAGAGCAGAGGAGAGAGACTGAGATAGCAATGTAACTGACCTGTGTGCTGGTATTTGACATAGCTTTTTTTTCTTCCCGAAAACAAATAATTTTTAAAATATTTGTATGAAACAAATATTCGCCAAATAACGTATTTGTATTCGGGCCCACCCCTAAAAGGCATTCAACCTGCACAGTGCTCACTCAAATGACAGATGATTGGCTAAAGATATTGATCAACAGAATATTGTAGGAGCAGTACTATTAGACTTTAGAGCTGCCTTTGATGACATTGATCATAGCTTGCTATTAAGGAAACTTATGTGTTATGGCTTTACTCCACCTGCCTTAGCGTGGATAGAAAGCTACCTAACTAATAGAACACAGAAGGTTTTCTTAAACGGAAGCTTCTCAAATGCACAACATATACAGCATGGGAAAAATGGAGAGAAACAGTAGTCAAGAGATACTCTTCTTTTTCAATGCCGCATCTGACCAAAAGGTCCTGCAGACTTGAGTATTATCACACTTAGATTATCTAGGAAGCTACAACTGGTTCAGAACAGAGCATCTCAGCTTGCCTTTCAGTGCGCACTGACTATGTTATCATGCACAAAATGTTTTGTTTTTTGCCCTTATTCTGAAAAAGGCAATATTCCTACTAAGCTGTTTACACGGCTAATGAAAATAAATATTCCATTGATATTCCTGTTTACATGCAGAGGGTTTTCAGGGTTTCCCTCTGCTCCAGAGGGGACGGGAATCACAAGATCTCTGCAGGCAGTGAAGTAAACGAGCAAGGTGAAAAACATTATAAGTGATATTGATATAACTGATATTATAAATTTCTAGTTACAGGCATGTCCAGTACCCAGGTTGTCCAATGATGTTTACTACACTGCCGAGTGTTTTTGGTGCATCGCACCGAGTTGTCACCGTCAGTCAGGATAATAACCAAACTTGTCTGTCCCCATCATGGAGAAGGGGTGCTCTGCTTTTCTAGCTGGCCCTGAACAGCTCTCCACTCTCCTCTCACTCCTCTCCCCTGTCTGGCTCCCAGTATATGTCATTTTGCCTGTGCAGGGATAAACAGCCAAGAGGGCCATGTGTCACAAACTCACAAATGCTCCTAAAACCTGAATAAAACCGGCATATCCCACATGTCTTAATCGGAAAATGCTACATTCGAAATAGGACCTAATTCAGAATATCCAAACAGAATATGCTATTTACATGACCTGTATCAAATTCAGAATATTGTCATATTCGGAATAATAGTGTAATATTAGTGTGCATGTAAACGTACCCACTGAGAGCTAATATAAACAATATGCATGACCAACTCTTCTAGCTGAAAGTTTATGAGAGGTTAAAAGCATCACTTCTTTCTTTATTAATGTATTGAATATCCCTGACTGTTTATATAGGCAGCTCACACTTAGCTCTAATGCACACACATACCCAATTCCCAATACACAATTCCAAAAACCATAACAAATTCGACATGCAGTGCTGTATAGACCTACAGTTGAATGGAACTCCCTTTCAGGTCATATATCTAAGTCTTAGTTTCAAAAAACAAGTGAAGCATCACTTCATGGCTGTTCACATTAGATCTACTGACTTATTACTTTAATTTTATTTATTTATTTTATTTATTTATTTTTATTATCTTTGTTACTTGTTTTTTGTGTGTTGATGGTTTCTCCTTTGTCATATGTTTTGTTTGGACCCCAGGAGGAGTGGCTGATGTTTTCTGCATCAGCTAATAGGGATCCTAATAAAATCAAATCAAATCATGTGCAGAGACACACCAACAATGAATTGATCCTTCTCACAAGTATTGTGCATGTATCCAAAGCCTGTTATATCTTATTCTTCTGTGCCATAGACCTTGTTGTTAAAAACACATCAGTGAGCCACACCTCTGCACTGGGTGACATGTCCCTTTGCCATGGTAGTTTGTTTAGAAACGGCTCAAAAGACTAATAACAGTGATCACGTTTTCAGTCTCCGGAGAGTAGTTCTATGTAAGACAGACGCCACTGCACATGCACAGGAACACAGTTCCGTTTACAGAGCTTCGCTAGCTTGACTTTGTACTACATCGGAAATTGGAAATTTCCCATTTAAGTTACAATTTCTGTTTAGGAAATTATACATTTCCTAAAGAACTTCAGTAAGACTAATAATATATAACAACCTCTTGACTTTGTACTGAAATTCTTTGAGAAATTTACAATGCAGTACAAGGTCAAGAGGTTAGCACAACAAGTTTGCGAAGCTCTGTAAATGGAAGCTGCATTCCCGGGCATGCACAGAGGCATCTGCCTTATATGGAACTACTTTCCGGGGAAACTGAAAACATGATCACTGTTATTACTCTTCAGAGCCATTTCATAACTACTGTAACTATAATCTTCACCCAGTGCAGCGGTGTGGCTCATTGACGTGTTTTTAATAGTTTTTTGACAACAATGGAATTAACCATGGCACGCAAAAAGGATCAGAGATTAGGAGCATCATCAGACTTTTATGACTCAGTGTGCATCACAGGCCTCATGACTTCAGTTTCCGTGTTAAAGATCCCAACCTCCGCAGAGAGCGAAACAGACTAGCCAGGGGCCATCTGTTCCTCGCGCAACCATGTATATTCCCTTTGACACACTATATCTTAATCAGTTCTGACAGGTAGGATTTATGACAAGGCCATCGTGTAAATCACAAAGAGGCTTGTCATTATGGCAAGGCACTGAAATGGTATAATTGTTTTTAAGTGGTACTGGAAAGGCAAGTGTGCATGTATTTGTGTGTGTGTGTGTGTTTGTTTCATGTGATCGTGTGAACATGCACAGTATTCTGGGAAGTTTTCCAGAGATTGGGGAAATCCACCTTCCACACAACAAACAAATTAAACCACAAAAACAAATCTCCTTAAAAGATTTTTTTTGTCTCATTAAAGCAAAGAGCATCTCATGGTCGAAAAAGCCACAACTTTCCCAGTTATTATGGGTTGTATGAGAGTGAAATGTGCTTACACACAGGAACTCAAATGAGACAAGTATCGTTTATCTGAGCAACAACAATGAGAAGTCTTCTGGCAACTGTGACTAGACAGAGTACCTAAAAAGTATCCTTAATGGTTTCGAGTACATCCAAATTAATTCACAAATGTCTGTTAATCCTTTTGTATTATATCTTGTTGAAGTGAGGCCCATCTGCATCAACCCTAAAACCTACATGTATATCAACAACCTGACAGACTGCACAGTTTCTTTAAAATATAAGAAGCCTACTATTGCTCGAAAAGACCTCATTACTTGATGGTCATGAGTTTGGTGTCTTATGTGTCATGTAACTAATAGAAAAGTGATTTTCATTCGCTAAATACTGGTATCAAAATATGCTGCTTTAAAGAATAAAGTCTATTTTTAATTTGAGCCTTAAAAACTTTATAGAACTTTATATATTTTGCTTATATCACAGAAGTTTCTCTGTTTCTTTTCTTACTTTCTTTACTGAGATTCAAGTTTCTGTCTGTATGTGTTGCTGTTTAACTATGTTGAGGTAAAATTAGTATGTGCAAGTCTGCCATCAGTGTCTACTGAGAGCTTCTTTTATAGAGTCATAAAGAACAAAGCACTTAAATGAATAAACAAATCAGCCACTCTGCCAAAACAAGGAAAAGGGAACATCAAAGCTGGTCGTAACTGTTTTAAAGGTCAGCAGTTGGGAAGGAACTGGCTGGCTTACTGACTGACTCACTGATTAGTTGACTAGTGGGTTTAAAGAACCAGTGTGTAGAATTTAGTGGCATCTAACGTAACAGACTTGGCAGAAATGGAATACAATATTCATGAGTATGTTTTGATTAGAGTATAATTCCATGAAAATAAGAATCGCTGTGTTTTCATTATCTTAGAATGAGCATCTTTATGTCTACATAGGGAGCAGGTCCTCTTCCACAGAGCCCGCCATGTTGCACCGCCATGTTTCTACAGCACTGTACAGTTCTACAGGAATGAACAAACCAAACACTGGCTCTAGAGAGGGCCTTTTGTGTTTTTCGTGAGTTTCGCGGCCATCGTAGGTTCTCCTACACGCTTGTGAGGGGAGGGGTATTCATTTGGTCAATCGGCAACCTCATCGCTAGATGCCACTAAATCTTACACACTGGTCCTTTAAGAATTCTTGTTGCAACAGGCTATCTGAACTGCTGATTATTTGAATCATTGGGAGGCTCGGAGATTGACAGACTCCTTGACTGTCCAACAAACATATGACCTGACACCACAGTGGATCAGGATTCTCTTCATTAATGCAATTCTTCCTGTCTGACTACGCGTGTGTGTGTGTGTGTGTGTGTGTGTTTGAGGGGCTGCAGCAGACTCAAGACTCAGACTCACCGCTGTTTAATGAGGGAAAGACGCCAGTCACAGTAGGACCAGAGCTAGAATATGACATGGAGTCCAGGGCACACAAACACACACAAGCACACTGATCTTTGCTCTGACCCTGTGGAGCGAGAACTGCCACTGGGGTCCTTTGCGGTGACCCTTTCCTCGCCTAAGGTCACAAACCTCTGCATGCGCCCTTTGAAATGGAACAACAGGGGCTTGCTGCTGGACTGATTGGCAGCCGGGCAATTACCAAGATGCTAGTCCAATTTATCTGCTTTACCTTACAGCCAGTAGTAGGAGAGAGAGGCAGAGAAAGCAGTGTAGTGGACAGAGTGGACATCCTTGCTTTGACCCCAAACAGACTAAAAATGGAGTGGACATACTAAGTTTGAGCTTACTGTTATATTTCATTCATCAGTACCCTGTTCTCTGGGCCGAAATAATGCAATAATGCTGATGTTGAATTTGCACTTTATTTTATATATGAGACTTTAACAACTTTCTGGGTAGATAAAGGTTAATTCCCTTTGATTATATCTATTAATACTGGCTTTTGTAAATTTATATGTAACCCATAGTTCATAGTCTTGACTGTATTGTTGCTGTATTGTCTTTTTTTCTCAATAAGTTTTTCTACTACTGTTGCTGCTCTATTATATATCTACATCAACATTATTTATTTGGTCAATATGCATTCAAACAATATGGGATGCTGCTGCAATGATGTATGTCACAACTAGCTTCAACCCTGTCCGCCAACATCTACAGGCAGTCATCATCTAATCTCATGGCATAGAGAGGTGGCATAAAATGTTACAGTTTACTGCTGTGGAAGGTATTGTTGAGATTGTTTGGTCTTGGATTAATTGACTTCAGGGTGCTGTGAAGATGAGAAGTAGTTGGGACAGTTTGGGGTAAAAAGTCTTACAAGAGATAGCTTTGGTAATCATTTTAAAGCTGCTACTATTAATATTTTTATATGAAAGAGGACATACAATACTTTTTATTTTCTGTTTATTTATATTCTGTTATGATGTCGGATGTCTATGTTAAACATGGTCAAAGGTCTAAAACTTGAGGTGAAGGTACAGTATGTAAAAATGCTCCATGAAAGTCAAAAGCCCAGGCTCCAGCCTACTCTGAGTATTTCACTTGCAAAGGTACCTCTACTTGTTCACACACGCCAACAAACAGTTGTCCGTTCCGTAGCCTTTGTTGCTAAGGTTGTTCCATGGTTTGTTTGTGTTACGTATTTCGGATTCTGGTTCAAACATGTACAGATGTATTTGAGAGGTTTCCATTTCGAGTAAAGAACAAAAAAAGAAGTGAAATCCTACAACTACTATGTGCTTACATAACCAACCGAGCCATCGGAAGTCTAGTTTCTGGGAGCTAACCAATCAGAACATCAGTAGGGGGCCTTAAAGAGACAGGAGCTAATATGGCCTATTTCAGACTGAGGCTGTACATAGGGGCTGCATAAAGACCCAGTATAAGATATGTTTTTTTGAACTGTAAATAATGCAAATATATTCCAGTAGAGCCCCAGAAAATAAATATAGACCTGGAAATGTGCATGATACATCCCCTTTAACAATGGATCAAATTAATACATGTATATGAAAAGGGGTCGCTTGTAGTAACAAACCCACAGAGACTTATCACCCAATTCTGCAGTTCCTCTCAGCCCGACATGGTATTACAGCATCTTTTAACTAAATGTTTACACCTTTATTGTTTTAATCCACCAGTCTGATAAGAGTCGTTTCCTGACCTGGTAGGCAGCTGTTGTCAGCAATAAAGCTGTACAAAACCTACTGAGCACTACCTGCCCATCACAATCACCAGACAGACAAAGTTTGTGACAAGCTGGAGAACACAGTGGAGCATTTAGCAGCTGACATGACAGATATGTCCCTCGGGAAGTTGGTGAAGCCCAAAAACAGAGCTAAAAGGTTACATTCCCTAGGAGGCCAAAAACACGACCCCAAATGAACACTAATGTTGCTCCATATCTGCTGAGCATATTTGACATATCAACTTAAAGTGTGATGATGGGAAAGTGCCTCAAAGTGGACAGAAAAATTAAGATTGGTGCCTTAACAAGTTCACTGAGATAATATGACATTCTCTCTCTCGTTCTCTCAGCCCCTGTATCTGTGCCCCCTCCAAGCCTTTTAAGTTGGGCTGTGTGCTGATCTGTAGATGATTGTCGACTGTAATACTAGCCAGGAAATGAAATGATCAACTCCAGATGAAGAGACAAGAGCAAGGGGAGAGCAAGTAAGACCGACACAGACAAACAGAGAGAGAGAGAAGTGAGGTTTTAATGAAAGTGGCAGAGGGTTACGAATATACTGATTGTGCAGTTTATACAGTAGATGTGTCAATTTGTCCATTCGTGTTCACGCAATGAAACATCAGCTCCTAGATGTTGGTGGCAAAATCAACTTTGTGTTTTGATTGAAGCGAGACAAACACTGTGTTCTTAATTGCTCTTTAATGCAAAGGTGTTTGTGTTGCACTTAAGTTTATTCCTTACCTAATTGTATTGCAATTACTCATGATTCAATAGTACTTGAAAAGCACTTAAACTCTGTTTGCTTGTAATTTCCCCTGTGGCTATGTTTTAGTACAATGACTACATCTGCCAGCTTGACCCAGAGTTTGGAGAAGTGAGTGACATTGTTTGCCTTTGGAGTAATGGCTGTCATTATGTTGAATTACTACTCTACCCAAACACAAGTGATTCCCTAAAACCACCCCACAGCGCTCTGTCTCTATCTTACTCTCTGGTGCTGGTGCCTTGTTACAATCAATTAAGCTGATTACAAGCACTATCTTCACCACTTCAAAGGAGGGCCATTACAGCGGGTCAGACTAACTGTCTCTTTACTGCACTGCCCTGTTGTTTGTCTCAGAGTAAGAAGTCTTAGATATGTTGCGCTTTAACATTTGAAATACTGAAATCCGAAATAAAATATATAACGACGCTGGAAACAGACCAAATTTTTTCATGCTGATTAAAGGATAAATGACAAGTTATGAGCTGAAGACAATTGGTGTCATCTGTCCTCTTTCAAGTTAAAGGTTGACTTCTCGTCAGGTCAGACGACAGGTCAAACAATAAATGGAGGGACACGGAGAGAGGGAGCGAGACACCAAGTCTAGACAGCGTATTTAGGGACCCTCCCTGATTGCTTTGTTCTGCGCCATGTCTACAGGTAATTACCGCAACAAACTACTGGGAGCCCTGTCAAATCTGAGGGAAGTGAGAGGTGAAATAGATGAAAAAGTCAATGAAATAATGAAAAATAATGAGAAAAAAGAACAAATGAATGTGCCCATGCATATATGTGTGTTTGTGCGGCCAGTGAGCTGTCATGCATGGATGCGTGATAGGACGAGACCACTTTCTAAAAATATCTGCAAGAGTGTGTGTCGCCATGAAAACAAGCATAATGATGTGTGAACGTGTTCTGATGCTTTAAGAGGCAAACATAAACAAATGTTCACAGTTGGCCTTTAGGGTGGTCTTTAATAGTTACAACAGTTTTGGTCAACAGTTGAAGTATTACTCCCATTGCAGTGTTTACATGGGTAGCATTCAGTGTTCATGGCCGGATTAGATATAAATAGTGTAATTTATTAATCTCAGTGGAAATTGTGTTGTTATAGCAGCCAAGCTATTTCAAATAAGTCACAAAACAAGAGCAAGATGACACATTTATGGTGGTAGATAGAAACCAAGTGCAATAAAGAACCATACATAAAAACTGAAACTAAAGCAAAATTCAAACTAGGTATCTAAATAAAGCTGCAATGTAAATATATGCTGCAGTGATAGTGCCAGTGATATACTGCACTATAAATTGGGAGTGCCAGTTAAGTACATACTGTATTTCAATGTCATGAATCAGTATGGTGTGGTAGCCTGATAATCTGATAATGCTGTTTAGTTTTCATGAATGTTCAAATATGCTGATTCAAGAGTTGTATTTCTATAAGTGGAGCCACAACAAGCTATATAGCTGTGTCAGTCTTATCTACACTTGTTGCAATTTTTCTATCACCTTTATGTTTCTGGTTTTGGTACAAGAAGATGAAGTCGTGACACTCAATCCTGCCTACATAGCTTGTTTTTCCAGTAACAGAAACAGTAGACACCTATTTGAATCGCTGAACAAATGAGACATGTTGGCAGTAGTTCAAAGGTTTGGAAGCAGACTAATGGTAAGGTGCTGCATTGGATTTTCATAGACAACTAATTAAATAAGGTATTTACTTGGTTAATATAACTTTTAATAATAACGTGTTATATAACACCTCATATCTTACCGCAAGTATACTTTCCTTGAAAACAATCATAACTGCATTAACATAATTACAGTGGTGTTTACAAGAGCTCCGCTTTACCTGCATTACTGGTTTAATTGCATTGTCACTGGATGATTTGTGTATTATTACATATTACAGTAGCCAATAGGTAGCAGATCTGCCAGGTGTTACCATGCCAATTAGTAAGAGTAAAACTAATCTGTCCTGTTAATCAAATGCACGTAGACTTGTGTGGTTACATTTTATTAAAACACCACTCTTCACAAAAAAACAGGAATGCATCACACATCGTGATATTTTACAGAGGGGTGGACAGGTTTTCTTAGATTAGGCATTTTCCTTGTCCTTCTTACATAAATTGTTTGATTCACTGAGTCACCCATGTGAAAATCTTGTTGGCCCATGCCTGTGTCATGGCTACATGTTCAAAGTCTTCACAGTGTGAAGATAGATGTGGAAATAACCTTTAATAAAATGTTAGGCGCCAATTTAAGCTTTATCTTAATTGTATGGAAAACAGTCATGTGCTGCCTCATCCTGTAAAGATGGATTGATAGTGATGAGCTTTGTTTAAAAAGCTGGATAATGTTAGACAAGCCATGAAAATATGAGTGTTTATGATCAACTTTGTGTGGAACGTGTACCTTTTTTGGGTATGTGTAATATCCACAAATTCATGTTTAAGAAGACTGATTGATTGAATTTATCTAGTGATTAAAAATATACATCCAACACACAGATGAGAACATCTATCATGAAAACATGACTAGCTAAAATTTAGAGTCGAGAAGTGAGAAATTACAGTGAGTCACACCTGGAAGAACAGATTTCTGTTTTAAGCATTTGGGCCTCTCTAATTACTTAAATTACTTATTTGCTTCCTTTTTTCACACTTAAAAAAAATATGAACCTGTGTCACAACTCCTACTTGGAAAATAATATACATGCTCTACATGGCATGTCCATGAAAATGTAATTCTTTGGTTAAAAACAGACTGATGCTTATCTATTATCAGTTTTCGCTGTTGCGATTATAGAGGGCTTTCAACTAACTTAACATTTCCTCTGGCAGCTATGGGCTCCTCTTGTGTTGGCGCCATGAGGGCTTGAGATGCAACAAACAGTCTTTACACCATAAAAGATTACCAGAAGAGTAGCAACCATACTTGACACAGAGGTGATTGTTGCCTTTTCATTACCATTAAACTTGGGCATTAGTCTGAAGCATTTATGAAAGGGGAAAAAACGTTTAGATGGTTTAAGATGTAATCCAATATCACAAGATTGTTCCCTTCACAATGCTTTTGATATGCAGCCTCAAAGACAACTGCACACAAATCCATACTCACACACTCTCTGATGGGGGACAGATAATTTACTGCAGAAGGCATCAAATGTCGTGTCTGGGCTTCACCCCTCTTTGTTAAAATCACAAAGATCCTGTCATTTGCCTGCAAGTGCATATCGATCACATTGCTTATGACTGTAAATATCAAGCCCATAAATAACCAGAGTTAATTAAAATCACTTCAGTGACTTACAAAGAGCGTCACTATTGCACTATTCACTAAGCGTCAACTATCTTTCATTTATCAGTTGAGAAACATCATAAAATTTGGATCATTGCCATTGCTTGGTTAAATATTCACTTGAGATTGAGTGTTTGGGAGTAAAGGCTTTCATGGCAATGCTGTCATTACCTACAGTATGTCATAGCATCCAGCAGCCTGTAGGCTCAAGAGGATGACTGGACAAAGTTAAAAGGCTTAAAGTTAAAAGCAAAAGTTTATACAAAGAAAGTCAATGACTCTATTTTCTCCGTCTACCTTTAGCAGCTAGCTACTGAAGCGTCTTGAACAAGGCCTTTGTTGTCTGTTTATGTGCACTGCTAAAACAGCAAACATTTCCTGGATTAAAAAAAACAAAAAAAAAACAAACTTGTTTTGATTGAAGAAAACATAAAATTTTAAATCTTAGCCAAACTGTCTGAAGTAGAGTGACTCCCTCATTTTAGTGCTTCTCCCTCTCATTTGCTTTGCGACCCTAAACCCCTCTCTCACAACCCGGTCCCCACCCCTGCCCTTTCACACACAGGCACACTCACTCAGCAATATTGCTTTGTCAGCCGACGTTTAGAAGATTAACCTCGAAATTGCCAAAGGGCATCCCAACTCCCCTCCACCCTCAGCCGCTTCTCCTCGCCTCTCTCTGTGTTTCCCTCCCTCCAGCTCCCTCTCTGTGAATACTTGCGCAACAAGTGGCGCCGCTGTAGAGCCCCCTGGGTATTAGAGGGTTGAGTGGCGTCCCAGAGAGCCGTAATTACCCCACCACTCAGGTGATTTAAGGGTCCGGGAACATGCTGACCCATGCATGGCACCAAAAATCCTACATTACACTGACACCTACCCATGTTCTGTGTCTCAGGACAGATTATTTATTCTCCCATCCTTCGTGTAGGCTAATGATTTCACTAGCATAACACTTTTTATTCTGTGTAAACATGGGCAAATCATTGTCCATGTTTTGACATGAGTGAAATTAACTTTGTTACATTCCTGTAAGCACTGTGTGTCAGTTCTTTGGAAGCAATATTAATACTTGGTACTGTACATTCAGAAACTCATCAAACCACAAGTTTCTCAAACCCCAACTGGCTGGTACGGCTTCCTTCAAGAGAAAACACAGCTTGTGATTATTTTTACAAGTTTATTTTTATCACCAGTTCTGTTTCGTGGGAATTATAAGAAAATAAGTAATAATCATACACAAGTGTTAGTCACAAGAACATGGCCTTGACAGGCTGTAATTCAAGAGAAAGGGTCGATAATTGGGTTTGGTTGACTCTCCACCCCCTGCAGACATTGTGGTGACAACAGGGAATGTTTCTCTTTTAACAAGGTCAGGGCTAATACTGGTTAATGGGAAGGGGATGTTCCTCTGCCCCTGCACTCTTCAGCTCTCACCTCTCTATGGCTCTCTCTCTCTTATCTTCTCCCTCTTTCTGTTTAACAAGTTGTGCCCGAGTGGTCCCTGTGATGTTCTAGAAATTCATTGGCTTGTGTCTGTACAAGACTGAAAGCTGCTGGCAGCGAGTAATTTCCCCACAGGAATCGTTAAAGTTGTATCAAATCTCCGTCTCTCTGCAGTCACTATGAAGCTGTTAGTGGTACACCAGGGTGCACCAATATTATGCCACGTTTTGTACACAAATAGTTGTATATCTGACAGAGAATCCATTAAGTTATCTGCTGCAGGGCCATAAAACAACGAGTATCGGGGGAGGGGAAGCATGTGCTAATGTTGGTGGAAGTAATGAATCCATTAATCTGTGTTTAAATCATTGTCTCACAGCCTTGGTGGTGTTTCAGCTCCAGGGACCTATGATTTAAGAAATAATTTAGTGTCTGTATGTTAAGTGAGATTTGAAAGGAGAAACAAAAGTGAGTGAAGAGGGAGAAAAAGCATGAAAGACAAGCTTTAGTACAAAGAGAGATTAGAAATAGTTTCCTTTCAATCAAGGTTTTCTTGGCGTTAGCAGAGGCATTAAAGTTTCCTTTCTTCCTGTTAAGATTTTGTTTCTGACGGCATCGGTTAAAGAACTTGTGCCTTTTCAGTTGTAATCCCTGCAATTAAGGCTGTAGGTGCGGCTCCATTACCTCAGCAGGATTAGTAATGACCCAGGAGAGAATATAATTGCTTCTTAATTTGAAGTTGTGAAGTGCATGAAATACCTGAGGCTCAGCCTGCCGTCTCAGCAGTGGTTAGTTTGTGGATTAGCTGCTTTTTCCCCCTGTCTCTCTCTCTCTCTCTCTCTATCTCTTTTTCTAAACCAGGAGCTCCACTTCTTGTGTTTTATGATGCTGTTGTCACTGTCACTTTTTCTCTACACCGGGATCTTTATGAGAGATCCGTTGCCCTGAAGAAGGTTCCAAAAAGGTAATAATATATGAAAGCATAAAACAATCCTTCCTTTAATCTCCTTGAGGGAGGAATTTGAAGATGATATGTTTAGATGGCTGAAAGATCCTTAATGGTAGCTATCTTTTTTCTTCTTGTTTATTCCTTCCTTAAAGCTATACCATCTTGAGTATTATTTATCCTTTATTAAACCAGAAAGGTCCCATTGAGATACAATATCTCTTCTGCCAGGGAGTCCTGCCCAAGATGGCAGCAGTATATAGGTGTACTTAGTATTTACTATAGTATATATAGTGATTTATGTACAATAGCTATATTTAGTTATATGCATATTAGGAGTGGGTGATATGGATAAAATCTTTCACAATATATTTAATTTTACACCACAGTATTGATAAATAATGTGATATTGTACATTTTCTGAAAACTATCAGCATAGAATCTGTTTATGGATAAAATAACCAGGCAAGGTGTCTGTTTTAGACTAATCCAGCAAATTAAATAAAATCTAATTAAAGAATTAATTAACTAATAATGAATGTTTGTCATAAAGTGATGCTTAGTGATGTAGTATAGCCCACAAAGGTCTAATACACTCGTATTTATTAAAAGGAGTACAGCAAAATATCTGACGGTAGACACATTTACATTGTCATATTCCCAACACTATATATTATATATTAGTTAAAAGGTACATTCTAGATATATACATCTGTAGGTATACTATTCTATACTATATACACTATATTTCATTATACTTCACCTATTATACTACACCTACTACTGTATACCATATAGGCTACTATACCAATGATTTTTTTGTTTGCCATCATTTGTTTGATTCTCAGACCATTCTCTGCAAGCATATCAGATTAGATAATGCAAATTTATTCATATATCATAATGTTGTATCTAATATGGAATCAAGAAATAGACTTACGAGTGCTGATGCCATTTGATATGACGACACCTCAGGCCCTGGCTATTATCTAAGAAAAGCACGTGAGAAACATGAGCATTTTTTTTTCCTTGTGTAGAAATGACACTGTTGTCACGCCGACCAGCAGGTGAGACAGTAATACCCTTCATTATTCAGGCCTGACATCTGTCCTAGTTGACTAATACCATATAATTACAAGGACTTTGACCAGCCATAATGGCCTTTTAAGTCCTGTCTTTTGTCCTCAGTGAGATATTTCCAAAGTGTCCATTAGTGACAATACAACAACTGACACTTCATTGCCCAACACCAACAAAACACCATTTACAGGGCTCTAACGTGTTTGTCACAAGCTGGATTTAGTCAGAAACAAGGTAAAAAAAAACATTACAACCCAGAGTTTTGACTCTAAGAAAGTTTGGCATTTCCAATGAGGCTTAAATATGAGACAAAAGTTATTTTATCTTTTATTTTTTAATGTCAGAGTTGAAATGAACTCACATTTGATTAGTTAGTTAGTTTTGTTTATTATCCTTGCAGGAATTCCTTGTGTATCAGTGGCAATTGTCAGACAATTACTATTTGATGTTGTCTCACCTATAGAGATAATGGTTCAATAAGACTCAATGCTATCAAATCTGACCTAGTTAAACAGACACTGTTGATTCTTTTATCTATCTATCTATCTATCTATCTATCTATCTATCTATCTATCTATCATAAGAGACAAATGGTCAAACAGCTTACCCAACCTTCAAGTGTGGCTGTTTGAAACAGCTATAAACACTTTGGACCCCTGACGTGGTCCAACAACATGTCGAACAAACTACTTATTTTCTAGCATAACCGTCCTCTTACTCTTTGCTACTTTGAGGTAACACACATTTTGTGTTCTTTATTTCTGGTTTGTGTATGTAGTAATGATCAAGACAATACACCTGTTTTTATTGTCATGGATCATTAACAGGATTGAGGTTATATGGTTGTGTTGCTAGATTTCTAGCTATCCTAAAATGCAAGACTATAAGGACTACTCTTCCAAACCAATATGAAACATAACAAGCATTTCACCTTGTCCACGTCATGATATATTATTTTGTTTTGTCCTATTTTAAAAGTTTTCACTTTAACATCTGTGTGTCAATGTGGTTGGCTTTAAGCCTGTGATCAGTGATGTTTTGAATTTTGCTGTACAGGCATTAAAAACTGTTGAAACCAAGGCATAGTGGTCAGTCTGGGAGATGGATCTAGTTTCACTTCTCAGGCACACAAACACATAAAGACAAACTTCTGCATTCAAAAAACAACTAAATAATTTTCCCAGGCCTCATCATGTGACCTATATTGTTAGTATGAGAAAGAGGCACCAGTGTTCTGAGCGTAGGAGCAGTAGAAAAAGAAAAGACACTGACAAGCAACAGGATGTCAATTACACGGCAGCAGTGAAATCCACACTTCACATCGGCTTAAAGCTGTCAACTGTCAATAGAGAGGAATACCAGACAGCCGTGCCGCAGTCTGCTTTGGAGAATGGGAGGGTGTGTGGATGTATACGGTTTATAACTAGAATTGGAAACATTCATTCAAGTGTGCTGCATGAACAAATTCGCACATATGCACACAGACCGCTTGTTTGACAGCAAATTAATAGAAGCAGTGCACATATTTGTCAATGCTCAGAAAAGGATGCAATTATCACTTCAGCTATTTTCAGCTTTGATGTTACTTGTCTTTGACATTGTAGAGAACTGACAGTGATTGTTACACACACTGGTATGTGTTTGCATTTGCTAGAGGTTAGACAAAACCCTAAAAACATAAGCAGGGAGTTAATAAGGTGTAACAATGTGTCTAAACGCTCTGGCTGGTGGGTTATGTACTGAAGGAATTAATGGCACCCTGGTGAAACGCTTTCTCAAATTGAAGCTAAACAGTACAGTAAAATATTCTGAAAACATTTGAGCTGAGAAATAGGTAATACAGTAACAGAATCTTGATTCATGTTGGATCAGTACTGCCTAGTTTGACAGTTTGATCTGAGTTTTATGAGACTCAATTGCATAAAGTTGAGGTCGAGTCACTGTACGGGCAGATCTCCTGCTCTCCATAGAAAATGAATAGAATCCGTCAACTTGACATACAGCATCACATCCAGTCTGCACGTAGCTTTACATTGTAAGCACATTTGCAGATCTCTTGAACAGGAGGAATGATTACAGCAAGCAAAACCTGTTTTAATGTTCATATGGCCACATGACTACTGTTCTAAGACAGACTTGAAAAACTGTGAACCCATTGTTTAAGGGTCTATAGCTACATTAACTGTCCTGTGAGGCTCGATATAAAGATTAAAACTGTTAGATGGATGAAATATGAGACCACTTACCTTTCCTTAGATATTAACCACTAATATAAACTTTAGGCTGAAGTAAGGCCATGTTCTAAATTGAGCGCTTATCATCTCTGCAGTGGCGATTTCAGGACATCTCAGACTCAGCTTGTCAGGCTCAACTCTACAATGTCAGAACTTTCATCCGTCTAAACAGTATTTTGTGTTAGGCTGTGCTTTAAATTGGAAGTTGTAATTTAGGTTGATTCTCAAATATTTACATGAGTTGATTGCACTAAACAGCAGGAGATAAAAACAGTGGGAATATAGTGAGTGCTACTCTTCTTCAATGAGACGGCGCGCCCCACCCATGTGCTGCCGGCAGTGTGTAATCAACCAGAGCGATTTTATTAGTCTCTAAACCAGAGCACTGCTTTGATTAATGACGGAGGCCCCCTGGTTTCCATGTGCTCTAATTAACTAACCTCAATGAGTTTTAGGGCACACTGACTGTTGACACCTAAAACCAGCATAAAAGGAGGAATGAAGTGGCATAATGAGCTGTTGTCAATAATTAAAATTCAACTTAAAACTTCTGTATATGTCTGTATAACCTTTAGCTTAAATCTCCTGAAACTGGACCCCAGAATGTGTAGAGCAGGCAAGGACACACACAGAAACCATAATTTAGTGGTGAAATAACCCAAGCATGATGGGAAGCTGCTATTGACCTTGTGTGTGTGTGTGTGTGTGTGTGTGTGTGCGCACATGCCCTCTTGTGTGTGTTTCCGCTAAATTAAGAACTTATTAGGACTTAAAAACCCTATCCCATTTCACGCGGGGAACCTCTGGGGGGAAACGAGGATTACTCTTCAAAGCCTGCGGTTTGGCTTGCTTTATGTTTTACCACTTAATATTTCATGTCGATGTGATGGTTGGAGCACTTCAAGAGGTCATATGTCAAAGTTAGACGTTAACGCTGCATGTGCGGCCCTTGCCAGTAGCTAATTATACGTGTTATGGATTTGATACTCCTAACAAATAAGAAATAAATGACTTCCAATGAGCCAAGCTGGAAAATATTTTGATGTCTTTATTTCATCCCAAAATATATTTCTTTTGGGGGGGCATGCAATAACAACATTTTTTCCTTTTTCTGTTGTCTGTTTGCTTTAAAATGAAGACTTAAATGACGTAATTTGAAGGATTTTGATGAATGAGACTCAATTTCAAGCTGTAAACATCCTATAAAAGTGATTAAAATCACCAAATCAAGATTAGATGTGTTGACTTTATATTGTAGTTACTTTAATGACACTTAGTCCCCAAGGCAGCATTGTTGTTTATCTTTTTTTAAAATTACAGAACACCTAATTTGCTACTGACTACTGTAATGGGTGATAATATACATATAATACAAACTTATTCAAGTTACAGCATGCAAGTTATCTTACTGCAACAAAGCTAAGATGTAGCATAAAGCAGGCAAGCTTGATGGCAGTGGTAAAAGGAAGCAAAAGAATATAGCATGGAGGTTTTTCAAGAAAACAAAGTGACTAAATAGTACCCAAAACCTTCCATCCCCATTACCCCTGCAGTAATTACATCTCCACATAAACAAGCCCAGAGAGGAAATGTGGCTCTGTTACAGGGTGGTGTGAAGCCACAGAGTCCCCACATTTGGAAAAGGCTCCTCATTACTTCAGGTCCATTATATGTATATATGTATATATACATATAAAAAGACCACAGCGATGATTAAACAGACTTTTCTAGCTCTGCCCATACTAAAACTGTTTACACACATGCTTCAATTGCGAATCAGGCTTTTGTAGCCCGCAGTTAAGAAAGTGATTGGACTACAAAGATTGCAATCAAATAAATACACATCTCTATAATTGTTGGCTAACCTATAAGGAAGACAATTAAACATGAAAGTAATGTACTTGAAGTAAAATTAGAAAGAAAGAAAGATGGATAAATTAGGCTAATGATGAAAGCTGTGCTCATGAAAACAGATAATATATGAATCATCGTGTTTTGCTCTCTTGTCACGTCATGTTTTATTCAGTAGACTTTTTTCTATTAAGAGCAAACCTCTCCATCTAGTTCTATCAATCATCATATTGCATTAGTTTTCTGAGCTAAATGCACCGAGGGAAGGTATCAGGTTTCTTGCAGCGATGAGACAGAGATAGATAGTGAATCAAAAAGGAGAGACGAGAGTGCTGGCGGAGACAGTCCTCATGTTCCTCTTCACAGCTGCTGCCAACAGCAGGACAGTTCAGTTTCGTTGTGTTATTTAGAGTCTCTGACACAACAAAGAAACTCTACCTGTCCCCATTATGATGAATTCACTCATAAATGTTGTGGCTCAGTTTCAAACAGAAGAACCTGTTTTGTGATTTTGTGAGAGCGTCACTTAACCTGCTCGCTACCTTATTGTAAAGTTTTACCTTCAGACCCCATCCCCGTCCCCGTCTCTAGAGATATATGCAGGGCAGGATATGTGTTTGTGTGTGTGTGTGTGTGTGTGTGTTGTGTGGTGTGTGTGTGTGTGTGTGTGTGGTGGGGCTACAGGAATGGAAACCGACTGTTTTCTGCATATTTTGAATTGCATTTCCTGCTGTTGCTTGTTTTCTCTAGTCAGGCAGTTTAGTCTCTTCCCTCAAATTATGCAAAATCAACAGTTTATTATTGTGGGTTGACATTTGCAAGTTGATTCGCTCTCGCAGTGTCAAAGAGATGTCAGTTTGAGAGGCAATGTAGGAAAAAAGTATTTCAATATTTAATGTTCTGGAGCTTTTATATCTACAAGATGAGACAAACTGAAAAGCTGCTGCTTCAGTACAGCAGGACTTTTTTTTGTCCTCATGTGACGTCAAAGGACTCTAAAAATATCTATTGATGTTTTCCAAATGACCAGCAGCTTGTATAAGACTTCTTCATGACAGTCCCCAGGCCAATTGTGAGTCATAAATGAGATTTTTAGGATTTCTTCATTATTCATAAACTTTTTTTATGTTGAAGTAATCTTCCCATGAGAAACATCCAGGAATATTGATGACTAATAAATGAATAAATAAACAGTTTAAAAACTCCATGAACTCTACTGATTTACACAGATGTCTTATTTTTCTTTAATGACCTGACAGTAAGCCAACTGTTTATACAACAAACTAGATTATTAGATTACGGTCTTAATTATCATCATCTTAATCATCTTTTCAACTTTTGACAAAAAAATGTTCAGGGTCCTACTAGCTTTTACCGGAGCTTTCAACCACATCTTGATTAGTAGTCTTCTTAGATGGAAGTTGCTCAGTTTTCCTTGAGGTAACAGGTAGAGATTGTAACCCCTGTCTCTGTTCAACAATGGTGTCTGACGTCAGATGTGGATATACCTCCTTGACCTTTCTCCAGCCGTCCACTGACTCCTGATCATCACAGATGAAGTGACAGCTCCGGTATCGGCTAGTAAGTGGACATTGAATAAAGATTTTTTTTTTTATCTTTCTTTCTTTTCTCAAACAACTGTTTCCCAAGGTCAAGAATGAACTTTCATGCTAAATCAAATCAATGTCTGGTCATTTTTATATCACATTGTTTCGTAAGCAGGGCACACACAGTGACAGTATCTATACAGCCGTAACTACCAATTTGTTTTGTCTGATGTACCACCATAACTGAAATATATCTTCATGAACACCATCCATTATGCTCCAAATGTACTTTTTTGAATGGATTTTAAACTGTATGTTGTTTAACATTATTAAATAACTCACATTAGATAGTGTTACAATATTTTTTTTTCATGCAAGAGATGATCCTGTAATTGTCTGTACTTAGGCTTGATCTCCTTTTGTTTCTTTTTCAATAGATTTGGTCAAGTTTGTGTTTGTGCTACTACCAATAGGAGTAGCAGTTTAAACTATTTATCCAGTTTCTTTTTTAGCTATATTTTGACTCTAATGCTCGTTGCATGCTAGTTTTCATGCACTCTCAACTGGGTAAAAATGCAATATAAATGCAGTCCATGCAGTCCATTTACTGTTATGTTGACTTGTTGGTGGGAGGCGTTTCCTATGCAGCTCATCCATCGTGCCTCGAAGTTAATTGGTTATTATGAGAATAAATATGCCAAAGATCAACCTCATACCAACCTGTAATCTGATTTTTATGTTTATTTCCCTGCTAGACACAGATATAGGGACTTTTTTGTTGCGTCATAAGTAATATTTTTCAAATTAGCTGAGCTACTCCACAATCTTTCCATGCACCTTCTGGTACTCCTGGTTAGTTTACACTTTTATATCTTGTATCTATTTCTGTGGCACTTCAAGTTCACGTAACATTTGTATATAGAGTGAGGGCAGTGATTATCTTGTACAGGAGCTCCCTCTTGTGACACAATCACACACTCACAACAACATGCTCTTGAGGAGATTCTGGATAGATGAGTGTATTGTTTTCAACATTCCTACTGCATCTGAGTGCATTTGACAAGATATGCCTAAGTCTTAAGAGGCTCATAGCACCTCACATTTCATCATCCCATTGTCAGTAATGATGCACACCTTGGTCTTGGAAGCAGGAGGTTGAGGAGGATCATTGAGATGGAGGATGGAAAGCAAATGAAATGCAGCAATTTTGGTGAAAGGGGGTTTATCGTAGTATCATATTTACAAGTCACAAGTATAGTCTCTAGTCTTGACACCTGGCAGGCTCGGCCAAAGTTAGTCTTATTCTAAACTTTGACTTTTGATTCCTATAAAAGGTAGATGCCCCTCGGCAAATTGAATCCAGTTTGAAAATGTACATAAAAGACCAACAGATGTTGTACACAAAAAAATGAATACAGATAACTACTGAGTCCTTGAATAATATCTTGATGGTTTGTTGAGTATTTATTGTGTTCAGGTAAGTTTGTTTTCTTAAATGTCTGCTTCAGAAGCCATTGTGACCCACTGGGATACATCCACAGTATATTCATGTATATGTACTGATGTCCTACATTCTCCAGAGCAGGTAACTGGTTTATTGCTGCACTGAAGCAGAAACATATGCAGTCTCTTCTCTCCAACCCTCTCCACTCCTTTATCTCTGTTAGATTTCCTGTGGTCTCAATGGGCAAGATAAACTGCTTGTCTTCATCTATAAATACCAGTCCTGTCTGAGGGAAAAAGATCCTCAGGGATCAACGTGGGTCAGATGTAATTCAGTAGTCATAAAAAAAGTCATAAAATCAAAGCAATTAGGGGCTGTGGAGAAGATCAGGAGAAAGCGTTCAAAGGAAATCTTTGAAATGAATTTTATAACAGTTCATGTCTGCTATGATGAAAAGATATACTTGGGTAAATGGTTCTTTTTTTTACAGTATTGAAGTTTTCCTATAATCCTATAGCAGAGAGTCATTGTAAGGCACTCATTTCATTGCGACACAATAAGGCATAATTTCCTAGAAAATAATTATTTGTTAATGTTATGGAAGGTTCCTGGAAAGTCTTACATTATAATTCTAGGAGAGATGTGGTGTCATATTTTAATTCCTAGCATGGCCCAGACAGTCTTTAACTCAGTAGTACAGGTCAGCTGGTTAAGTGTGTCTTGTTGTACGGTTAATTGTGGGTAAGCATAGTCCCATGTGAAGAAAATAAATTTTCAGTACATCAATGAATACTTGTCAGTACTATTTTGTAGTGCTTTTTTAGATAAACTGCTACAAAAATGTGCTCTTCTATTTTCTATGCAGTCATTTCCTGTTACAAACTCAATTTAGCAGGTATTTTCCCTTGTACCAAAATATGTAATCCTTTCCAAGTATAGTCTAAGAAATAACAGTTCCACTCAGTTACTTTCTAGGAATTTATTCAGAAAAAAAGTATTTACAATTATTTCCGCCTCATTTAATGTATAACTAATAAATAACAGGCTTTCATAGATAAGCAAACCTTCACAGTTGGCTACGGAAGGTTTCTTCATGTTGACTCTCTCCCCTAAACAGACACAGCTTCTGCCTACAAAGGGCTCAGTATCCATTGAATTTTGACTCCAGCTGTAAACAGCTCATAAACGATCATCAGAAAGAAGGAACAGGGCTGAACTAATGTCACACTCACAAATTTAGTAGAGTTGGACATAGGATGGACAGAAACACAACCAAACTAAACAAGCTACATTAAACATTTCAAATAGCCAACCAAAAACAAGCAGAAAAAAGACAGATGCAAAATATTTAATGGTAACAGTCAGTACCTATGGATAGACTCTGCACAATATGTGGTTTATATGCAGAGAATTATTAAGCAAATAAGTATTTCACTGATTCCTTTTGCTGTAAAAAGACACAATATAGATGGTGATTTTATGCTTTTTTGTGATTAACATTTCTAATGACTAGTGTGATTGATTCACTTCTGACAAGCATTTAAGGTCAGCAAATCCATGATCTCTAGCTGAATTTCTATTCAAAAGATCTGAACACAATTTACTGGATTCAGATCTCAACACAGTTTAATAATGTGGACTGAGCTGATGGAAACACACAGATGTCACTGCAGACAGAAGCAGCCTAACCAAATGTCTCTTTATTGTAACATTTTCCTTGTCAGGTGCGTAGAGGCATTGTCACGCTCCACAACGACCACTGTAGGGCAGCCAAATGTGAGTGAAAAATGAATGAATGAATGAATATGTGGGTAGGTTTTCTTGATCCATCTGAAAATCATCCTTCAGCCCCAAAGCTTTGTGTCCTGAATAAATATAAACAGCCAGCAGATGTCACTGTGATTCCTCAGAAAATAATTGCAGACAGAAGAGCTCTCACAAATATCATGACGTCAAAAAACACTTTATTTATGAAATAAATGATGGCTATCATGAGGAACTGATGCAGCTTCCCAAACAATCATTGTTTTTCTTTTGTCTTCTTACATACAGTCCTTCTTATTCATTCTTATATTGTGGGAAACTACACAAAACCACAACTGAAAATTAGATTTCTGTGTTAAATGGAGAGGCTCAGTTAACAGACCTGCTTTGGATTTTTTTTTGTTTGTTTGTTTTTTGTTTTTTTTATTTGTTTGTTTTTTAGCTGTTATATGTGAGCTGGGATAGGCTCCAGCTCCCCGTGACCCTGCAAAGGATAAGGGGGTATAGATAACGCAATGGATGGATTGTTGTTTCAGCGTGAAGTTTGTAATAATTAATAAGTTTTGGTTCTTCACTTTACTACACAGAGAATTTAACTGATTTGAATATGAATCTTGTATCATTAGTACCCTCAGGGGTTTGCTTCCAAAGCAGGGTTGAGCTGGGCATGCCTTGACCACCTACTGTATATCTGTTAGTTATATTTTCTTTCTTGTGAAAATGGTCAATATTGAATTTATATTAGTATGATTTATGCTCTAATTGAGGTACAGCTGGTGATTGTTTTTCCCAACCTCAGGGAATTCTTTGACATGTTTTGTGTTTCTTTCATGTTGAGAAATGCTGAGATGAAAATGTAAGTCAGTTCAGTGGCTTTTGTATGAGGGTTTACAGAGTAATGTCTTACCAAATGTGTTGGGCAGACAGTGTTTTGTCATCTGGGAGTTATTGCATTCTGGTTCTCCAGCTCCTATCAGGTGAATCTGGTGCTGTGTTGCAGAGGTTGTCAACCACTGCACCAAAGTCGGGGGCCTGTACAGTCCAGTGGTTATTCATACCCTGACCACGTACTTCAGACTTTATTCCTTCTCCTCTGGCTGCAGGATCGGTTTGTGTGTGTGTGTATTCCTTCAATGATAATTGCAACGGATACAGGTCACACTGACACACACAAACACACACACACACACACACACGAGAGGACATGCACATAAGTACACAGTGTGACCGAACCAACATGGGTACGAAATGATTAATCACTGAGCACAATTCACTCTCCCCTGTTGGAATAGTCTCCATAACAAACACACACACACACACATACACACACACACACACACACACTTATTTTCTTTCTCCTTAAGAATGCTTGTCAATTAAAGAGAGAGAGAAAGAGAAAGAAAAGACAGCAAAATGGAGTAAAATAAAAGAAAGAGATGGTGGACCTCAGAGTTATTGGAGCGACGCTTCAGAAGAAAGCAATTATTGATTTCATTCTCTCGTTATAGCTTTGTTGATTGTCTCTACAAGTATTAAGTGCTATTCAGTACAGACGCTGAGTAAGTGATCAATTGTGCAGGACCATAGTGAGTAAATTGAAGAGCATCTTAAGTGCAGTTTAAAATTATATGTTTTTTATGGTTAAAATTATCAGTTGGTGTAAGATTTCATAGAGGGAGCTAAATGCTTTACAGTTTTTTTTTCTGATTCACAGAAATTCTATTTATTCTGGGCTATCATTAATCACCTCAGCACCCAAATACTAGTTGTGATTGTGTTTTTCAACAGCGGTTTTACTCATACATCCTGTTTAAGATACATCTACAAGGTCAACTCAGGGGAAACATTAGCATTTTAATAGAGTTTTTTGCACATCAACACAAATGCAGCTCTTGATAGTTCTTAAAAGTATTGGACTATCATTAAAGTCCTCTGCCACTGTTTTGAATAATACCTCTCTATAGTGTAGTGATGGAATTGCATTGATATGTGCATGTCCAACACAACTAATTTTCAAGGCATAGGGATGTGCCAAGTGCCAAGTGCTTGTTTATTAGGACTGAAGTTACAATGCACACTAGTGCATGTCAAAACTGTCAGCTGCTGTTTGGAGACGTGCCTTCATCAAGCACACTGCAGATGTTTCTCAACCATTTTGATAACTTCCAGCTAATTGGCAGCTTATTAAATGTCCAGAAGAAGTCTTCTGGTATTTTCTCCCTCTTTGGATCATTGGCAGCACGAGCATCTTCTATTAGTCTAAGTCGTCAGGAAATCTTAATTGTTTTTTGTGTTTGTTTTTCCCCATAAGTACTAAAACTGATTAATTTCAAATATGTTTCATATTCAAATAAGGACAAACATGCATGCATAAGCATAAGCCTTCTTCACAACAGACACTTTTACTTGTCATTGTTGTACAGGTGTTTACTGTAAAACTGTAAAACTGTACTAATAAGATTAACAATGCCTCCATTCTATTCAAGCATCCCAGGAGCCATGACAATGTGACAGTGAGCCAGGATTCATTGATTTTAGTATTTATACCTGTGCTAGTGTGACATTATTATTACATTATTAAAAAAAAACCCAATAAAATACAGATAAATGAGGCTGAATCAAGTATATGACTGTTGGAGCCTATCAACAAGTAATTACACTAACAGTTACAATAACAACAGTGATTACAACTAAAAGTTGCAGATGATGGTTCTTGACAGAATTTTCTCATTGAACCCCAATGAGCTACATCGTGGTTGGTGTGTATGTGTGTATGGATCAGTGAATTAATTTCTCCTTTTGTGCTAAATGTGGAGGAACACTATTCCAGGAATTTCTCTGTCCATTCACTGTGCTCCGTTTGAGTAAAAAGCTTGCAGCACAGCAGAGAACAGAACATAGTACAATGCACACAATACCGGTTGAAAAAAACCCTCTCACCAAAGATGTTTACATCCAATGAAGTGGAGCTGTAACAGTATAACAACATGAATTCAACACAATGGGACATGGCACTAGAACGTGGATCAGGTTTAGATACTCACATGGTAGTAGTGCAATGTTAATATTGTGCTTAAAGTGCAGGGAGGCTGATTTTCAAGGGTCTCATTAAAAATGGTCATTAATATGACTAAAAAGGCAATAAGAAACAAAAATAAATCTGATTAATAAAACTGTATAATTTTACTTGCAAGGCTTCATTCATTAATTCCAATCAGCTTGTAAATGTGTACACATAAACAAGTCTTATGTCCCAACCTGTTAAATAGCAGTTAGCCATAAATGCCACTCTTCATGAATACTAAAATCCATATAAAGTGTTCATTACTCTATTCTTTTCCATGTGAAAAAGGCCAACGTTGGAGTGCAGCAGAGAAATTTCACAGCGTGTGAAACTGAAATCAAAGTTTAGGTCAGAGGTATTGATCGGATATCACCAATCATAAAAAATGTACAGTATTGAATCTTGAGTGTCACAGCCAGCTTAGAAAGCTTCACAATAAAAACAGAAATTGTCTAATATAAAAGCTAAGAACCGAGAACTGTATTCCTGCACATCGACAAAGTGTCAGCACCACTTGAGAGGTTAACGTTACACCAGAGCTGTGTGTAGTGTTATCTTAGCAATCAGGGAAATTTTACCATCACCAACATGTCAGAAAAAGAAAATGACATTGATATAGGTGACTCGTGTGTCTTCAGTCAGCGTTGTTTTTGAAAAGAATCTACTATAGTATATGAGGCATTCAGACACAGAAGATTGAGAATATCCAGCAAAGTAAACTACACATGTAGTTTGTTGTTTCAATGTCAATTTTTTTTCCCACTTTTATGTTATTTACTCAAATTTCAGTATAAATGGTATGAGGTTGAGCAGATAATACTAAAAATTTTATTCAAGAGTGAACAGTGATCAGGCTAATCACAAGGAGATCCTAAATTTAGTGTTTCCATCAACCAGACCTTTTTTAAGTCAAAATTGTACATTGAAATGTGAAGGTGAATGTCAAATGTATCAAAAGTACCATTAATTATGTCATCTTGTAGGTTATGAGATTGTGCATTGATGGAGGAGGTTTAACCTGAGATTGATGAGATTTCAGATTCTTTCTGACAAAAACTCTCTTCCTCCTTTAAATTATGTGTTTGAGTCTTGTTTTTCTTTGTTTTTTCTGAGGTTTTGAAGTCTCTCCTGTGTGCATCTTTCTGGTAAATTTCAGGAATGTACAGTCGGGGAACATTGATGGATGAGACAGAGGAACATGGCAGCTGACAACTTTGATAAGCTAAACAGAATCCATTAGGTTTATAATGCGGGGCTCCTGACAGAGTAGATCACTACTGCTACTGTTTTCAGTGGAGTTTGCTAAAGTGAATGTTTGACATCATAAAAATATGTATACAGTCCTAATTTCCACATGAAAGGGAAAATGCTACATGTCACAGTAGGCAGTGTCTGAAGAAAACCATGCAGGCTCTCGACAACCTTGTCTAGAAATTATGTGTATATACTACTAACTTGCACAGCAAATACATTTTGAAACTAATGTAATTCTGCCGAGATTACATTTTTATCAACATAATGAGAGGAGAGGAAACATCAGTCGCAAAATGTTGCTGCACATATCTGCAAATATTCCACTGACAACATACTCCTTTTTTTTTCCTGCAGTATTCACTCATGCAATACAATAGTAGTAGTAGTAGTAGCAATTCAAGCATTTATAAGTGTTTTTATACCATTATAAACTATTAACTCTAACCTATAATACACTTTGTTATTTTTATTATGTTTAGGCTGTTTTATATGTATTATGTTAATAACAGTGTCTGCATATCTACCACATATGATGCATTACCAATGTACTCAATAATCACTGGAGTACATTAGAGCGATGTAACCCACCCATAGTCCACCCACACAGGTGTTTTCACTTACAGTGCCTGATTAGGACTTTCTCTGGACTGTATGGGTGTGTACCGACTGTGCTTGATTGACAGCTCCCTCACTCGTGTTGGTTTTGTTGCATCTGTTTGGGTGGGACAACTTACATAGACTAGAGATCTAATTAGCCTGGGTAATTGAAAACACCTGTGTAGGCATGCAGGGCCTTTAAGGGGATAGCTCCCTTATAAAAAAAAAAACAAAACTATAAAGAACCTACCCGGAGCAAGGAAAACTAAATGTCTCTTCATTCAGTCTGACCACATGCTGCAAACTGAGAATATTTTAGTTGAGCTTAATTACTGGATGTCTGTGGGATTAGTAGCAGCTCTGATCAAAGGAGCTTCCCCCACTTCCTCTATTCACACACTTAAGAGCTCTCTGAATCCATTAATCTGTACATCCCTTCCGTTTCTAGCCTCCATTCACATACTCAATCCTGTCTTCCAGACTCAACACCCTGGATCCAGAGATGTTCTGGCTGACATCCTCAGCTTGCTGTCAGCCTCAAGGTAGTACTTTACCAGCTCCGTCAAACAGAAGCACAGAGCCAGACAGGGCATTATGTTGTAACAGATTGGACTAGAAACAACGGATTCCAACAATGGAGTTAGGAGAGGTAGGTATATCCGTACAAACACAGATTTTTCTTGCAGTCTCTTGTGTTTAGCATTATTTTATGAGCTTCTCTTTTGCAAACCGTTTTTAAATAGATGTACACTGTGTTTATTGCTGATGTTTGAGATATGAAACACTATTTGGCACACTGAAAGCTGCTCTTTCAAAGACGAATTTACTCATAATTTGCAATCAATGGTATTGCTTACAGAATCTACTAGTTCGCAAAACACTGACACTAATACGAAAATACAGGCAAAGGTCATATCAAGGTCAAATCTCTGCAGACAAAATGACACAGACTACCAACCAATGTTGACAAAGAACTTCAGAAATGGGAAAAGTACATAAACATGAGGAGAAAATATCTCTTTGCCGCTTTGATGATTTACTCCACCTATCTGCAGTTTTGTGCTGGGTAGGTAATGGGAGACAGTGAGATAAGTGTCTGCCCCTGACTCTTTTCAATGAAGTGGCGAAGTGAAACAATTAATTGAAAGCTATACAGAGCTGCAGAGGAGTGATTCTCAGTCGGAACTGCAGTACTACCAGCTTTTTGGCAATAGAGGGTCCTTTTAATCACAATTAATATTTAAAGTGTTGTTTAATGCAGCATTAGTGATGTCTCAGTTAAACTGGAAAATGCATTTGTTTCATTCTTTCAGAACATTTACTGTAGATTTAATCTTTACATAAGGAACTCATGAACCACAATTTTTTACAACAGTATCAATATGCCGTAACACACATTAAGTTTCAATATCCCACCTGTATGTTTTTTCTAAATTATCATTCAGGAAAGCTAACCAACATAGTCAGGACTAAAGTACTGTTGTATTACACAATAGTTTGTTCCAGGCACCCTTACCTGAGACAAAATGTTTGCTACACAGGAAACTATATCCACCAATATCCACTAAATTGCTGTAAGCCAAAGTTTTCACCTCTCTTTTTAAATGAGGACATTTTTTTATTTTATCTCCCTGCATTCAGACACCAAAACAAAGAGATGAAAGACACTAAAAAAACACCTTTTACACCTATTACATGTAGTCATTTGATTCATTGTTAATATAAAAATACTGATTAGTGCAACTTCAAGATCTAATTTGCCTTTTAACTTTGAAGAAGCAGTCAGCTATCAGTCAAAACATTCAAAATGTTGCAATTTAAACATTATGCACAACTGCTGATCAGATTTCAACGAGGGATTAGTGGCACCAGCTGAGAGGGAATAAACCACCAAGTGATTAAAGAGAAGAACGTATTTTCTGTCACCTGTTCTGTATTTAACATGCTCACAACATACTGTAGCTTCCAAAATGACTGTCACATTGCCTCCTCAGGAGGTTTCTCACAGAATAATCATCAGGTTTTCTCTCTGATTAGTAACTGGCTCCTAAATGACGCACAGTTCTTGCCATGTGGCAAAGTATTGCCATTTTCCTCCTTGTTGTTACCATGGTGATTACAATATGAACTGGCGGCCAGGGATTTTGTTTCATATTCTTTTATTAGTCATTCCTTTGCCCTCTCCTCCTTTCTGACTCCTTCCTCTTTCCGTCTATCTTTCTGGGATGAAAGGCAGGGTATCAGCCTCTCTCCTCTTTTCCAAAGCCAGTCAGTTGCAGACCCAAGCAGTGAGGGGGATTATCCCTCTATTTCTATTAGTCACACACTCATAAGCCATGTATCACTCTGAAGCTTTGTGTCAGCAACTCCACACCCAGAGTGGAGAGACTTCTCATTATTGGCATATTGAGAGGTTTTAGCTTACACAGAGGGTGCAATATTCTGAAAGTCAAGTCGTGTTTGAAGCAAGGCAAACGAATTTCACAGATTACGATATGGTGTGATATGTTTTAAGTTTCATTGCTGCTATGACTCCTTAATTGATGTATTAGTATGTAGTTAAACTTATATTAAACTTAGTATATTGTTCTGTTATTACACACATTCGTAAAGAAAGTTTTAACAGTTTTAACGATATTGCTCATTTGAGTAGTCATATACCTACAGCCTTCTTACAACTACTACCACCCCCTTCCTCCTCTATAAACACTTCTCCTACATTTTCCTTCATTGCACGGTGAGTGGAGAGACAACTTGTCACTATGGAAGGCTTTTTCACTTCCTCACACTCCTGTGCTGCAGACAGACTGTTTTAATGTGTTGACTTTGAATGATGACAACCACCACTCCCCTCTCTGGAACCAATTTTTCTCCTCTCCTCCTCTCTCACCAGCTCATCCACCTCCATCTACAGTTTCTTTTTCAAATCTTCCTCTTTGGACTGAAAATGGACTCAAATGTTACTTGTGTTTGGCAGGAAAAGTTAAAACAGAGGGACTTCGGGATAAACATTAATATTTCTGCCTACCATGGAGGGCGCTGGAGGGAGCTGTCTCTTTCCATGGTGCTGAAACATCTCTGTGACACTGCAAACACGTAATACACCATAGCAACCCCCCCAGGATCACCATAGCAACTTCCACATACAACATAACAATGAGAGTTATTTTAGTTTATTTAAAAATTGACAGCTGTGAAAGCTGTTTGGTCTCTGGTTCAAAAAGAGTTTATATGGCGTTTCAAGTGATTTCAATGTTGAATCACTAGCATGAAATGTGGAAAGATCAAAAGATTTGTTGTTAGAAATGCTATCGTAAGGCAACAATGTAAAGAGCCATTTTTCACAAAATTAAATCACTGACACTCATTTTTTATTATTTAATTAATAATGAATACTGTAAGTCTGTAGAATGGCATACCTGTCATTTTGAATATAATTTGTTCCGAATAATAGAGGGTGGTAACCTTTTTATTTTATTTATTTATTTTGGCTCATCACAATACTCAAAACACCTATATAGTATGCATTTAAATATACAGCTCATATTCATGATTATGTAGCTGCACACAATAAAACCTAATACAACATCTAGCTCACTCAAGAGATGTGGTGATAATGATGTGTATGTGTCTGTGACTTTGACAAACCCACTCTGAAAAACATTTCCCTTGCAATTGTCATCAACCACAACCTGGGGGAGGAGTGTCTGTGTGTTCAGTAATAAAACTTAATTCTCTTCATGTCACTTGTAAAAGGGAAAAGAACAAAGACTGTGTGATACATTTTAATGCACATTCCTCTTTGGGTGCAGGCAACTGTTGATGGCAGAGTCTTTGTGCATTCAGTTGTGAAAGATGCTCCAAAGGTTCATGCAGAGGATAGTTTGATATGATGTAGTTTACAGGGAGTCAATGTACCATGAAAAATCCTTTAGACAATGCTGCAGGAAGGAATAAACATTTTATGGATCATGCTTAGGTTCCTCTATAGGCAAATAAAACAGAAGTAAATCTTTGTCTTGGTGAAGGAAAATTAGATTCCCAAGTTCTCTCTCAGCTTCCAACTGCAGCCTGCTCTTAATCTTTCTATTGTAATTGTTTTCTGTATAGAACCTTAATGGTTAAGACCAACTGGTCCATTACTCTCAACATCAGCTGGACTTCTCAGTCTTTCTGCTTCCTTGCTCTGTATGAAAGACATTTTCCCGCCTTAACAATGGCTATTACTCTACTGATGACTATATCTTGTCTCTGCTCACATGCCCAGTCTTCAAGTGACATTTGTGGCAACATACATGACCCAAGCACATCAGTTCGACAGAAATCTGCAGGTATGGCAGATACCTCAATGGCTAGGCACTCAATAGATACCGGCAGCTAGATTACTTCTGGCTCTGTAGTTGCTTTTTTTCAGCTTCACAGTCCCAACTCTGTTATTTTGTTGATAGATTTTGAACCTTTGATGTTTCAAATGTTTCACAAACGGACAATGGCTGCCTTTGGTCTTGTGTTCTACACACTTGTCCTGGGTAAGTGTACATTTTTTATACAGATGGTCCAGTGTGTTGGTGCATATCAACAAGGGAACATCCATGTTTGTGTGTGATCAGGCACGAGTTCAAGAGCATCAACTTTTTCAGGTTTCCCCATGATATCCTCTCCTCTCTGTATAGCTGTGGCAAGCAGCACCTGCAATCGCTGTAGAAACTCAGGTGCTTTTTCTCCTGTGTTTTGATGAGTGCTAAGAAACCTTGCAAAGATCCCCTCCCCATCCTCAATTAACCCATATGCTGAACTGAGAAGTTTCACATAATCACAAGGAGCTGCATGTGGGCCTAGCTGTCTCACTAAATCAGAAGCTGGTTTGGAGCAGGCTTTCTAAGAATTTACGCCACTGCACGTTAACAGGGGGTTTATCTAGGATCATAAGCTCCACATGGAGAGACCATGTCTCAAAGTCTACTTAATTTGGAGGCTTAGGGACTCTTCCTGAAAAAGGGCAAAGCCATTTGGATCCCTGACAGTGGAACCATCACTTTTAATAACTTGTTCTACAATGATCCTCTGGACCTCAGATGGATTGAAAATGTCATTGTCTGAGGCTCCTTGGTTGACTGGATGAGCTGGCTGTTACTTTTGTCCAATCTTTAGCTTTGCAGCTAAGTTTAGGAAGAACATGTTGAGTATGCCTAGTGTGTTGTCTGCATATTAAAGGTGTCCTTCTATCATCAGAATCTGGTTTACTCTCAGAGCTTGAGCTGTTATTTGGGTCCAGGAGGTCTGCTAGCACTGTGGGTGAGGTTTTCTTAGGGGTCTGAGCCATTTTGTAAGCTCTATCTACTAGGGGTGTGCCCGAATACAAATACGTTATTCGGCAAAGCACAAATAGTGGGGTTTTTTTACAAATATTTGTAAAATATAGGAAGAAAGAAAAACATGTCCAATACCAGCACGCAGGTTGGTTACATTACTATCTCAGTGTCTCTCCTCTGCTGCGCTGTTACGTCTATCCATGATCTGGGAGACTCCAGTTTGAGACTCGGTGTGGGGATCTCCTTCATAACGTAGTTTATTCATGAGCACTTATTGTAACACTTTAATTTTCTAAAATTAAAAGCGTAATAAAAACATGAACAGGATTTTTAAGCCTCTTTCCACTTTTATTCGAATACAAATACAAATACAAATAATTTTGCTGTCTCAACAAATACAGATACAAATACAAATACTGGGCCCTCTGTACATTCCTACTAGCTATATGCCACATAATGTTAGGGTTTCCAACATTAGGAAAATATTGTGGGAGGCTAGGTGCCAACTTTATAACAGATTCTTCAGATTCAAACTCTACTAGAGCTTTAACACCACTGCTTCGCCCTGTCTGCCTCACCCAAAGCACTTTGTTCACAGACCCAAAAGGTAAGCAGAATTCAGCTATCTGCTCATCAGTATCAGCTACTGCAATACCGTACACAGACTTCTTTATATCTGTACCATACTCTTGCTCAGTGTCCACAGTTACAAAAGGGACTACGAAAGTTGGCTAACAGCACAAGAAAAATAATACTGTATCAATTAATGTAGCCCTGTTTCTTATTAACCAGTTCTCAACATAAACCACAAAATCTCCCTTAGTCCAAATAGTTTGAGATAGATTCAGTTCTTGTTTTATTCCCTTATGCTGTCCTTTAAGTTGGGAGACTCAGTGTCTTTTCTTTGCCCCTTCAACCAATTCAGGGTGAGGAAAAAAACTAAATAAACAATTCAGAGCTCTGAGAAAATAACAAATCAAATTAAATAAAACCAATGTTCATCGACCTGGCTGGTGTGTTTTTTCCTTTAAATGGAGTGTGGTGAGATCTTAGTGCTTATCTGTATGAAGTGATGAGGAGATGCGGAGTGAATCAGTCCTCTTGACTGCTGAGACACTCCTCTGCACACCTGCTGTGCGTCCTCTGCTACTCTGTTGTATGTCCATCAGCAATTTGACCAACAAACAGTCTTTTTCTCTCGCAAATCATCAGGTGTATGGAAAAACAACCTGCATAAGCAGGGCAACGTTTGATTATTCTCTATTAAATGAAAATATTACCAGATCTGGAACTAATATCACTCAAAATCCAAATTAATGAATTTCCATTTTTCCTGACTTTGTTTGAAAAACAACACAAATGTTATGAGTGGATCATGTGACTCTTTTAACAAGAGAAACCAATGAATAGAGAGGTCCCCGTTGTATCCTCAGCCTTCTCTGCAAGGCTGTCTGCATTCTTTTCTAGAGTTTCGCATACATTTGTGATTGTGCTTCTTTTCTTGTGTAGCTCTTGAAGCTCATCTTCAGCCTTTTTTCTCTTGCCCATCTGTTCTGTTTTTCTCTTTTTCTTCCTCTACCAGTTGTGTGCAGTTGCATACTCATTTAGCAGCTCTTAGTGGCATCTTCACCATTCCACCACACACCCTCACATAGTCACAGATTAGTCTCTGTTAGACTACAGTGTCCTCCTCGATATTGCACATCTCCACCTCCTTGTTTATAGAGAACCCACGCCTCACAGAGGCTTGTCCATGGGACAGAAGCAACAGCCTTTCCACAAAGCTCCAAAGTTCTGCACATTCATTCATGACCTTGTACAGGAAGCTGTCAACTCTTGATTTTCCAGCCAACACACTGAAGGCCATGAATTCCTCTCCACTGGCCTCATTGAAGACGAACTTCTGAATTTTTCATGAAATCACCTGCATTTAGATAAAAAAAAGCACATTATTTGTAATACTTTCCATTTAAAATTATATCTTGTGGCAATTGTGAGATTTATTTTCAATATACTCTGGAAAATTAATCTAAGATTTCCAACTATATTTCTTTATTATTACAGTATGTCTAAGAACATATACAAGGCCTACAGACATCTGTTATGACTTATAATAGACTATGCGTGGCTATATGTTTTCAGTGATAAAATACAACACTTATAAAATGTTGAACTGCAAAATAATAGGCTAGTAAAACTTGACATCTAAATTATGGCAATTGGTTGATCAAAAATAACATCATCTTAGTCAAAGACATTGAGGAGAAGAGGTCAGTAACATTTAGAGAAGGTGCCAAAAGATTCCCTTTGCCAGGCATGTCCAAACTATTCCATAAAAGGCTGTGTGCCTGCAGATTTTGTTCCAACCAATCAAGAGCACACATGATTCAACTAATCAACTGTGTAAAGACTGAGATCAGTTGATTAAATGAGTCGAGCCTTGTGTGCTCCTGCTTGGAGCTTGAAAACTTGCAGTCACACAGCCCTTTATGGAACAGTTTGGACATGTCTGCCCTATTCTAAACACAAGGTTAGCTGTTCATTTCTACGTATATTAATAGCTTTGACTCCTTCTGACAATTTCTTGTCCTGCACAAATTTTATGATAAGGGCCTCCATTTTCTGCAGGCACACCTCTGGCTCAAAGTGCATCTTTGGTCCAGGGGGTCCAAGCACATCACTTTTCAAACAGTGGGGTACTTCAGTGGGCACTTTAATAGAATTTTCTGAGCACTCTGGCTGTCTCGCATGAAAAGTAATGCATCATGCTCACTTCCACCAATCTGACTGCCTGACATTCCCTGACAAAAGCACAAAAGCCACAAATATCACCTGAAACACCAAATAAACTCTCCCTATGTGAAACTTACACTACACAAAATTTGACATATCCAGTTAATATGTCAACTGCTTGATGTCTAAACAAATCATTTAATCTCTTATTTTTTCAACATTGCAGCTTGATGCAATGGACCCAAAGCCTTGAGTCTGTCACATCAAGCTTGACCAGCTTTACTGGGGAAACATCAAGGACGTCTTGCTTTATGAAGCCTCTAAGAAGGCCCTGAAAATAGAATAGCGTAGGCTTAAATTTATAATTGGAAAAAGGTATTATGGTATTTACAATACCAACTGCAAACCAATTCAACATGCTGAAAACTCATTACTTTGTTTAATTGTTCGTCTGCTCTGTAATTAATGGTGCTTGAACAACTAAACCGTTTTAATACATTTGTTGTAGTCATTAGGCCTACCCTGATCAGATCTTCCAAGTCTTTGCAGAGGAAGGGAATCATCGGGGCATCTGTCTGGTATTTCACGAGAAATTGCTGAAAACCTCTTGAGACACTCATGAAGAAATGCAACTTTGCCAGGATAAAGGGATCCATCTGGGCTTCTGCAATGGTGTCATATGGCGATGACCTTGGGTTGGGGAGCTTCTTGGTTTTGACTTGATCCACATAGGTGACAATATATGGCCAAATTTCAATGGTTCTCTCCACTACTGGCAGGTTTTCCAGGCAATGATGCCCACAAAACGGCTGAGGAGATGTACCACCAACATGAAGTCTTCTCTCCTTGCAAGGTGCACAATGAAACAGGTAGTGCAGGGCTCTGGGAACTTTCTCAATTTGCCACACTTCAAAGCCATTCTTGAATGAGCTGTGCATCGCATGAAGGCCACAACTCCCAACAATCTGTTTTTGGGACACTGCTCTCTGTGTTCCTCTTGTAAGAGCTCAACAATCTTCCAGTTAACATTGGGTCCAACCACTGACAGAGAGAGAGAGAGAGAGAGAGAGAGAGAGAGAGAGAGAGAGAGAGAGAGAGAGAGAGAGAGAGAGAGAGAGAGAGAGAGAGAGACCCATTGATAACTTAATTGTGATAATAATCACAATTATTATCATTTTTGTTGGGCTACTGAATTAAAAGTAAATAAAAGCACAATACTGTGCAAAAGTTTTAGGAACTAAAAGTAAAGTGAGGATTCTTTCAAAATTAATGCCATGAATAGTTTTTATTCAGTAATTAGCTTCACACAAGGTTCAGTAAACAGAAGAAACTTAAATTAAATAAATATTTGGTGGGACCACACTTTGCCTTTAAAACAGCACTAATACACCTACACACAATTTCATTATAGGTTGTTTTAAGCATCTTGGAGAACTTTCAACAGTTCTGTAGATTTAGGTGTCCCAGTTGCTTCTGTCTCTTCATGTAGTCCCAGACTGATTCAATGATGTTGAGATCAGGGCTCTGTGGGGGCCACACCATCTGTTGCAGGACTCCTTGTTTTTCTCGTTGATGACGATACATAGTTCTTTATGACTCTGGCTGTAATTTGGGGGTATATATATATATATTTCATGTTATATAACAAAAAAATTTAGTGACCCATTTTCATACTTTGAGGTCTCTCAATTTGAATTATAGAAAGCAAGACAGGTTAGGAAAAATGTTAATGTGAGAAACCTATCACACTAAAACAAACTCACAATTCTGCATTTACAGGCATCCTTTTCACATTTTGACTTGTCATAATAGGAAAAGCACTAATAACATTAATGATGGCTCTGCACCATTCAAGTGTCCCATTAAGCCATGACAGCGTGACTGTGAGCCAGTATGAACAATACCAGCACACTGAAACCAAAGCAGCTACATTACTAACTTACCAGGGTTTTTGTCAGTTTGTCTTTCTGCATGATTGCACTGGAAACATATTTGTTATTTTACTACTAACAGTGGAGAAACCCAAACATGAAAAAGTCAATATGGCTTGCTAGTTGTTTTTTGGTTTCATATTTGGTTTTTGAATTCATATTATTTTTTTAATTAATAGCAACTCGATTAATCCCAGTGAACCTTAAAAGTAAAAACAATGAATAAATAAATTGACTATTACATGAAATCAAATCGATTAAAAAGAGAGGCACAAAACAAAAAATAGACTGACTTAACCTGGTAATCATATCTCCGAACCAAAACACTGCCTTTCAGTTTCACATAAATTAGTGAGTCATGTAAGGAAGACGTCAGTGAGACGCCAACATCAGCCCTCTGAGAGAACAGATGATGCAGCTCGCCTCATTTCCAATTCCTCTCACATCTCTCTTTAATTAAGGGGATCAATATTGTTTCCTCTGCTTCAGTGAGTGTGCAGAGATTTTAAATTTGTACTTCTCTCTGCTTTCTGCCACTTGATGTCAATGTCAATCTTTTTCTCACTAATAGACTTGATTTAGAAGTAAGCTATCTATCTATCTGTCTGTCATATTGTAAACAGTATTCACTGCATCTTTCTGCTGTGAACCTTTGAGCATTTTAAACTCACTCAGACTTGACTGCAGGCAATGTACGCAGATCAATTTATTTTGAATTACGCCGTTCACTCATGGGATCTCATTACTGATGATTCACAGCTCAATTATCTTGCATCTTTCCCACACATGCAAAAATGATTACTAGCAGCAACAAAGGTGGTCATAGGCATCCTGAATCAGTTACAATTACTGTTTTTGTGTGTAGAAAACTATTAACAGGTTTATTTCTTCACATTTCTTTTTCCCTTTGTCACTTTTAACTGAACCTCATATGAATGCCAAGTTAAAACATGTGATCACTCCTAGATTACTGACATAACGGATAAGTTAAGGTATCTGGATCAACTATAAGTGATTTGAATATGGCTTTCATTTTATTCATTCAGTTCGACCACATCCACTCTCCTCTATGAATATATATTGAAGACTTAACACTTATGGAATTCTCTTCTTTTGCAGAGGAATGTGAGAGCGCAGTCATTATCTCTGACCCTTTGGGTCAGACTGAATCTGCCCTGTTGTGATAGGCAGGAGGGAGGTATCAAACATACAGCAAAACAGTGTGAGATAAAAACCAGCGTGAGTGTGTCTCTGTATGTGCATGCGTGTGCACATGTAGACGGATTTCTTTTCTTGCGTGAGGGAGGTGTGAGTGCACAGTGTGTGTGTGTGTTTCAGCTAGGATTATGATAGAGTGGATGACACATGTGAAATAGAGGTCACCTCTTCATCTGAAACACTGAAGGGAAGCCTTCACCTTCAATGCAAGTCTCTCACACTCCTGAAAGTGAAATATTTGAATATATTGCAAGTGCAGGTGGGTATGTGTATCTGCATCAAGAACAAAGCAGGTCTACTGATTTGAATTCCCTGGAAGTCGTTGATCTGTAGATAATAAGTGAATGTCTTTTGCTGTTATATCAGAATTAAATCAAAGCTAAACAGAATGGAAGCTGTAATCATTTTGAATTTGACATTACTTAAAACGATGTAAACTCCAAAACAAATTCAATTAGAATAAATTGGTTTTGTCCCAGTGACATGAACTCCCTTATTGTGCATGTCACTGTGCAGTCTGTGACTTGTTTGCACTATCTTGGTGTCAGCATTTCAGTGAGGATGTTCACCCATGTACTGTATGTGGTTTTGCACTTGAGCCCAAAAATGCTTCACAGACAGCAGATCATGAAGAATTCTGAACACTGACCTTGTCATCTTCAGGATAGCAGTCACAGGACTGAGCATGGACACCCTGAGGCGTCGGCAGAGGGGGGGCGATTCATTTATCTTGGATATCTTGGAAGGACAGCTTCAAGTGTTCATTTGTACCAACTGCCATCCGGCAACACAAGCTTTCTGCCACAGCGGCCTCATCCTCAATCAGTGTCTCTATCTACTCGTCTGCACTGGTTTTCTCTTTAAATATGTATGTTACTAGTATATCCCCTATCCTGATGTACAATTTTTTGGATGCACACTTACAGCCGTATATACAGTGTCATCTAACAATGTGAACAGCTACCAGTGCATTATATGAGAACATTTCTATACATATGATACCTTTCAAATACATCTGTCAAGCTTAATCAATGCTCATCTTCACAATCCACTATACTTACAAGTCAGTTCAGCTAAGTTTGATAGGGGTTTCATGATCCCAAGGGCTTTATTTTTTATCAAACAAAGAAACTATTCTCTTTTAGTTAGAATCAATACCTAAAACCCATCCAAACTTTATTTTTCCTCTCTATTTCTTCCTTCATCTCATGACAGTGTTGCAGTAATGGCCTCCAAAACACACTAAATCTAAAGATGCATGTACTGAGAACAAAAATACACATACTGTATGCTGGAACAGACAAACGTTTGCCTCAAAATCTACCACCGAATACCATATATTTGAATTTGTATCATCCTCACTGTCATAAAAATGTGTTCCTTTTTTGTCTGTTCTCAACATTTCATCTTTTGCAGCTGCAATGACCCCCTTTACCCCAGGAGTCATTAAAGTTTCATCCATTTATCTAATCTAGTCTTTCTGATTAGAATAAAATGCCAGCAAAGGGAATTACCCTTTGTCCACATCAGCTGATAGAAATCAGAGGACAAGCAAAACAGCAACCATAGATCTGGATGTTTTGCTTTATACAAAGATAGAAAACAGGGTAGCAATCAGGGATAAAAAGAGTGTTCTTCATTTGTAAATTTTTCTGAATTCATTCAGGTTTGTTTTGCAGTTTCATTGGCCGCCCCTACAGCACGTAGGTGGAGATAAGCTCTGCTGTTTTAAACATTTAGCTCCAGCAGGGTTGTAATTACTGTGCGTGGACACAGAGAGACAGACAGACTTAGAAGACATGAAGAGGGAGAGGAAAGTTGGGGAAGCACAGGAAGTGAAAGAAAGAAAGTAGGCGTCCTCGAGGTGTTTATTATGTGGCTTCAGTATCAAATAGCAGGATTCTAACAGGCAATTTGAAGCTATGGTCCATGTTCAGTAGCAGTCTTTGCTTGGCAGCTTGTAATTATCACACCCACACCTTTTTACAAATGAAACAGCAACACTGGGTATCTCTAAGGGGACTTTGAGATCCAGTGAAACATTACCACTATTTATTTTTCTGAAACCACATAAACTATGTAAAAACACTGAAAATAATTGTCTGGCAAAATGATACGTGCTTGCAGCAATTCAGTCCCACCACAGTGCCACACACTTTCTCACCCCATTGTATATTCTGGCTCCACTGACAAACATGGTGGGAACTCATACCCAACCTTTAATACATCTCTTCACAAACCAATGCGCTACAGCAGCTACCTTCATGTTTCTCTACAGTCCACAGTCAAATATGCTTACCATTATATAAAGATATTCGCTAGTTTAACACAGTTTTGTACCTGTTGCAGAGGGCAAGTAGAAGTTAAGTCTATGCACAAACGCAGTTGTTAGAACAAGCATATGAAGATGTGTTATGGTATGTTACATGTATGTTACAGTGTATGTTGAAAGCTTTGGTATGCCAGTATGACCATGTTATTAACAAGAGAGGGAGTCCTTACTGCAGCAGGAGTCTGTGGCTTGGAGGCAAAGTTGGAATGAAAGCCAGTACGTAATTTGGGAAAGTAGAAGCTGAGTCAGGGGCAGTGCATGGTTCAGGGATTATAATTGGCTACAAATAGCCTAATGCACAAAATACTTGCAGTGTTGGCAGCCAAGGAAAGCACAAGCTAACAGCCAAGTACACTCAAAAACAAACCAGCTGCATGAGCTGTTGACCTGTTGAGTGGGCTAGCTGTAAAAAGGCAAAAGAATCCAAATATATAATAAAGTCCAAGTAGCTATTTATGCAGACAGTATCAGTCAGTGCTTTTCCTTGAATAACTCAGCTCCTCAATGGCTGATGTGTTAAGAATCTTAGGAGGGTCTTCTACAGTTATAGTTGATATTATTACCAGCAGTGACACCTGGATGATTCACGCTGCAGGGATTCATTCAGAGTGGATTGTTCAAGGGCTTTATTAAAATCCTAACTGGAAATCTGTCTCAGTTAATTGAATACATTTTGTGTGGACAATGCTGTCAGGGACAAACACAGTGAAATTATTTCTTCAAGCAGTTTCTTTCGGTACTTTCTCCTCCCTAGAAGTGGCAACATTATTACATAGTTTAATTAATTTTGGCTATTTGTTTTCAATAAGCAATAGAAAATAGGAATTAGCTTATTGTTTTGAGTGAAAGCATTATAATATAAAGGCAAGTTAAGGACATTCTTATTTCTTCCTTATAAAACTTAACAGCAGCTGTTTGTTCTGTTACCTGAAGATGGCATGTTATCCGATGACACGTGTTGATGCTTTAGAGTTGTAGTTTGAAAATGTGCAGTGTTACATTTTCCATTGGCAGGTTTTTACAGAGAACTCTGATAAAAGACTGAAAAAATACAAACTGCTAAGCACTACAGATGATGGGATGGCCAGAGCCAATGATCATGATTTCCTATTGTCAGCCTTTTTCACTACACTGGCTGTGTGTGTGTGTGTGTGAGAGTGAGAGAGATCTTGTTATCAGACCCACACTAGAGGCCAATAGGTTTTCATCACTTCACCCTAATTATGTCATTTACAACCACAGCTTCAGATAATTACATTGATTTCATCTGTTGAAACTGAACCATAGATTTCTTCGTTTAATGACCTTGAATGTTTTCATGAGATTCGTGGCATCTCATTGAGCCAAAGGCCAAACGGAAACAGTTGAAAAGAAATGGACAACATTCAGTGTCTCCACAAACTTACTGAAATCAATAGCTTATCTTTAACATATTTATATTTACTTGAGGATTTTTTGCGCAAAGAAATTGCAAAACAAACACATTATGTAGCAAAAAAACATTAGTAAAACTACCATTTGTCACATTATAGATAAATGAATAATAAAGATCTGTTGTATTGTAACTCTGAGCTAAATTGTCTCACTAAAAGCTAATAAACAGGGGGGAAAAAAGGAAAACAAAGCGCAGAAGCAAAACCTGAAACACTCGGTTGTGGTTTACAACACATACAGGGCAACACAGCGACAGTTACATCTGAACTGTCAGCCGCCTTGGATTAAGGGGCCAGGCTTCAAACAATACTGTGATCAATGCCTCGCTGATGAAATGCTGTCAGGCTGAAGTTCTCTGACAGCGTTTATTAAATACATGACTCCCATCAGCATGACTCTACACTGTATTACAGGCATGCAAACAGACTCTGCTGGTCATGGGCTCAATGTCTGATGGAAATATGTTCAGTGGGCAGGCTTTGGGTGACAGCTTTTATTTCTTTAATCAGCCAACTGCTTGCTTGTGGCACACATGGAATTTCAATTAGTTGAAGTCAGTCGCCTTGTCAATCTGCCTTTCTGTTTGTCTCTATTGCAGTCTTACAATCTGAAATATGCTTAATATGAACATGTTCACCTTGTGGGCTCAGCTACCCCAGGATATTAATCTGTTTTTTATTCATGTTTAACTTTGTCTTCCTGTCAGTTTACATAAATATAGTATTATCTTTTCTCTTGGAATATATGTAAGCAGTATACTGTAGATTGAAATATATACTTTTCTGTCTGTTTTGACATGTTGGCCACACACAGACAGATGGGAATGTGAAACCTGACAGGATTTTGTCTGTTTATAGAAAATAACATTTTTAATACCTCCTACAGTATGTATTTTATAATTCCGATTAATGCCAAAACTCCCCCCACCACCCAGTTTCAGGCAGGACTTTTAATATTGTAAGCTCCGAGCCAGGAAGATGATTGGCATCAGGGTAATTAATCCAGTTAGAATGACCTTGGGGCTTTAAAAAGTGAGCGCTGTCTTTACATGCAGCACCTGGAGCAAAGGGTTTACTTTAACAAATATGTGAATTTGCCACATTTTCATTATGAGAGGTGGAGATTGGGTAAGGGGCATTTATAAAAATAAAAAAAAAGAAAAAGAAAAAAAAGGTCAGTGCTTGCAGGCTTTAATGGCAGAAAAGAGAGAGAAGGCACTTTTCAAACAAATACATTTCCTTGGCACTTTATTTCAAATTGCATTTTTACGATTCAAAATCAGAACATCCTGACTGGAAAGCAGGAAAGCCACATTTTAAATTATTATGGATTTTTTTTTTTTTTCAGTTATACCATATTAGTCCCTGCTGGCACCAAGTGATTACATCTGTCTTTGGCTTTGATGCAGCAGACTGAAATCTTGAAGGCCTCGATGACATTTATTCTCAAACGCGGTTGGATTATTTTTATTAAAGTGAAAGTAAATTCTTGGTCATTTTTGAAGCAATGTGTCTTTTTTTTCAGACAGAGGCAGACAAAAGCAGTTTTCTCATCTGTCACTGTCACTAGTAGATTTTGTCATGTCAGCTATAACTAGCTAGCTCATCGACAGCCTCCCTTTACTGCAACAAACATTTTGTTCTTTTTAATAATTGGTGCTTAAATTTGTCTGACTTTCATCTCTGTCTTTCATTTTTCCCTACAACATATATCCTATCATAGCCTAGTGATGTGATTGTCAGGAATGATAAGCCCGTGTCCTGCTCGAAACACTTCATGCATCTGTAATGTAAACAAATAGCCAGGCCAGTGCTTGATTGTTTCGCCTCGCTTGTAAGTCGCTCTGGATAACAGCATTTGCCAAATAACAAAATGTAAATGTAAATGCAATAAAGACCAAGACAGGTAGCTGCTGACATAGATTCTGATAGGATCCAGGCCAGCTCCCACACATCTGGAAAATACAACACAGTGGATGTGCTAGTTGCAAATGGGCCTTTTTTTAAAAAAAAAAAAAAAAAAAAAACCTTTAACTACACAAACTGTAGTTATTTTGATGTGCTCTTTGGCCTTGGAAGTAACACTGGGTTACTACTATAGGTAGTAAGCAAATTAGCCAGGTGATTAAAGTTTTACATTAGACAAGATAAACACATTGTGTCATCCATTCATTACTTATACTTTTGTCCTTCTATTTTTTATTTCACTAACAATTAAAAAAACACACCACCCTTCAAACTCTTTAAATGCAACATATTGCTTTTAGTACAGCCCTATGCAAACCGCTTCGACATGTGGAGAATCCCTAAGCCTGCTGTGCCTACAGCTGCCACGGTACGCTGTGATTGGACAATCACTGTTTAAGGAAAAGGTTTAGTGAACTGTCAGTTGTCCTTGACAGATGTGATGCTTAAGAGATCTGATGAACAGCTGCACTTTCTGGAGAATATGCGAATCTCACTTTCCAAACTTTCACTGACTATCAAAAGCTGCCCAGCTGAACACTGGACTGCTCAGTGTCCTTGAGCTGTCCAGTTTTTTAAAACAAGACATGGCATCAATAATACAAGTTCAGGTGCACATATGCTGGAACATATTTCTGCACATCCTCGCATGCATACTGCATATCCACTCACAGACACACATATGCTTGTTACCACCTGGATGTGAGCATGGTGTGAAATGATAAATGAGCTCTGTTGCTGTTAGAATGACATTAAAAATGTGCGTCTTGTTCAAGCCTCAGGCATAAATTCCAACATATTTGGTAATACAGCTTTGGTTATAACTTATGCACTGTCAGGCATTTCACTAATCTACTTTAGGGCTGGTTTTACTTATATAGCCTAGTATTTGATCCCTACATTAAACTTGGCCTCATGCATTTTAATACCAGATATAATGTGTCAATAAAAAAGTTTCTTCATGTCATGTTGTGACTCTTGAGTATCAATCATTAATTCTAAGTATAAATTTATAATTAAATCCACAATATACAACTTTTTTGACATATTTCCATCAACAAACAACAAACAACAAAAACATTAGTTATTAAACTTACTATTTGCATCAGAAACACTTATTTTGTCATTACTCTAAGGGACTTTGGTGCTTATTTTCTGAGCTATCGTCACAAAAGGGATTGCTGTATACTCATAATCAGTGTCAATTACTGTAATCAGTGTTGTCTTGCGGGAGGAACCATTTTTGTACGTCTGAGGACATAAAATCTGTGAAAATCTACAAAAACAGGATAAGATGAGCCTTAAAAATTATCATTATTCATTACCATTATGGTTCTATGTGCAACTATGTGTTTATATATTTATATTTTTATATTTATTTATATTTTTTCTGTATGGATGGGTTACAAAATATTTGGTTTTTAACATGTCATCTGCAGCAGATTTCAGGTATTTCAGAGCAACAACAACAACAACAACAAAACAAAAAAAAACAGGATGCCAATCAGCTCCACCTCAAGCTACAAGCTGCTAGAGGTGGACAGCTCATCCAACTGAATGACAAGAGGTCAGAAATCTTTCAGCTGAGTTAAAGGAGGATGGGATCACCAGTATAGCCAAATCTGAGCCAAACTCAAAGTGTTTCATAATAAAACTTGAAATGTTAAGGTCACAGACTGGAATCATGGTTCCCACATGCATAATCTTCTTTATGTAGAAAGTGACTGATGCAGTGCAACAATCTCTCCTTTAGAGTCCAGTCTAAATCATGCATCCTTATCTGTTAATGTGGCTTACTCCCAGGTTTTAGATGAGTCAGACATCTTGCAAACAGCAGAGAAGAGATCCTGCAGTATATAGTGTTGTTATTGAATGGCTCTTTACAATATATTTATCCTTCTCCCATCTCTTCCACCACTCTTATAACCTGCACTTCTGGTACTTGCTCTAAATCGAACAGTTCTCAAAACTCCTCTCTGTGTAATGCTCTTCCATCTGAAAGTATATTTTCCCTTATTGTGAATGTGTGTGTGTGTGTGTGTGTGTGTCTGTGTGTGTGTGCACTTGCACTGTATTACTCTCTGTATATGGTTTTCAGTACAGCTTCTCTGATACCACTCATCTCTCAGAAAATAGCTTTCATATGATAATTCAGACGGCATTATTCAGTACTATTGTTCAAGGTGTTTTGATGTATGGAAAGAGGCATGCAGAGCAGATGACAGTGAGGATGAAACACGAACGGGAGAGGCCCAAACTAAAAATGTATTGACAGAAAATCTAAATAATAAGCACATATATAGACGTGTGAAAAATGTCTCCTAAACCATCTACACTTTGAATTTTATAACTAATGTTTAGGCCTGCACAGTGCTGCATCCTGTGGGATTTAGTGGACGTGTATTACCTCATAACAACACATCTTTTTTGTACATTTTATATAATAATATATTATTATTGCTATTAGTTTTTCTTATAATAAACCATGTAAATTTGTTATTTTTCACATTGAAACATCAAACCTCAGTAAATCAAGAAAGAATAAAGACAGAAAAAAGACTTTTTCCTCTCATGTACTAATGAGAGTACTACCTAATGATTTTCTTCCACACATGTTGCATAACTGGCTAAATAATTTGTCGAATGCAGCATTATTACTCTTTGATCTCATGTACAATGGTATGGATGTCTTGCAATGTATTGTCATTACACTGCCAATTTCTGAATGTTTGTAGGTCTAAAATTTGAAATAAGGTAGAAAAGACAAAGACAGGAGCAAATTACTAATGGACCCTGAAAACATTATGATAAGCAGGTGCTACAGTTAAATGTGTCTCATATTCAAAATAACAAAGACTGTATTTAACCACATACCAGAATCCATTGCCCCAAACCCAATTCTTCAGATATTCCATTCCCACATTCAGTTTGGTTGTTCAAGGGAGATTAGGTTTTTCAGCAGAGCAATTACCATTTCTAAAAAGAGCTCGTGGTCGTCTTTAAACATAAGGATGATTTGAGAGAGAATCCTTCCTGATACCACAATTTCCTCTCTGAATTTTACTTCAACAGAGCGGTAAACAGATTAGGGGAATTTTAAAAAGCTCTCCTTCGCTCTTCAGTGCACATACATGGAAATGTGCTGGGATGTGTCATTCATTTTTGAGGTGATTAACTGTAAAATCCTGAAAAGGCAGCGCTACAGGAACAGTGGGTGTTGGGTGGTAGGGCACAATGAGTGGGTATTAGGAATAACAAATGAAGTGGGGGAAAATAGTCAGCATATGTAATGTATAGAATAATGTGTTTTTTATATGTGAATGTAGGAATGCTTTTCAAGGAAATATCCAGTGTGCGAAGATGCATCTGTGAGTTTTGGTCAGTAAGAAGGAGAAGACCTACATGTACAAATATATTCTTCTTAAACTGCATTCAGTAGTGCAACTATTCCTAAACCATATAATAAGGGCATCAAGTCAGTATTACAACCATAAAAGCCTGTGCATGAATCTATATACACAGCAGGGCAACTGATACAACCTATATATTCAACTAAAACACCCAAACCATCGGATATATCAATGAAAACATACTAAACCAGGACTCTAAATAAATGCTATAAACAATCAAAATACAACAGAAAAACTAAATAACATAAAATCCCAGGCTGAGAGGCAAGATCAGCAGTCCACAAACAAGAAGCCCCCTCTCTGCAGCAAGAACCTGGAGCATTTAATCCTTCCTCCCTGGCCAGGTGCACCTCATTATGGACTGATTATGTGGAGGAGCAGAGCAATTGACAGGAGAGGAAAAGGACAAAAAGCACCGGCAATAAATACAGTCGTAACAGAAGCTTAGCTTTATTTTAGAAATCGGGCAAAACTGTTTTTAAAAAAAGAAAAATGAAAAAATAAAAAACATTCATGAGAAACTGTATTATATATGTGAAATTAATAAAAGAAAATTTAAAAAAACCCCTGCTTGAGGTTTCTACCCGTTAAAGGTGAGTTTTACCTTACCGCTGTCGCCAAGTGCTTGCTCATGGGGGAATTATTGGGTCTCTGTAAATTAAAGAGTACAGTCTTGACCTGCTCTATGAGAAAAGTGCCTTGAGATGACTTTTGTTGTGATATGGCGCTATATAAATAAAAATTGATTGATTGATTGATTAATTGATTGAAAAAGATATTTATAATGAGATTTTTTTTCTTCAAAATTGGGAAAAAGTGTTAAACATCCCCTTCATGCATGTTTTAAGATGTACAGTATTGTGTAAAAGTTTTAGGCACTAAAAGTGAGTATGCTTTCAAAGATAATGCTATAAATAGTTTTTATTTATCACTTTACTTAAAACAAAGTTCAGTAACACAAGGAACCTAAATGAAATCAATATTTGGTGTGACCATGCTTTGCCTTTAAAACAGCACCAGTTCTCCTCTGTACACTTATGCACAGTTTTTCAAGGTACTTAACAGGTAGGTTGGTTGTTTCAAGCATCTTGGAGAACTTGTCACAGTTCTTTTCATTGCATTATGGATAAGAATCTAAATATCTAAAGTGCCTAAAACTTTTGCACTGTACTGTATATAAAATATGTTATTTTAAATAATATTTTGTGTCAGTTTTTCCCCCCCAAAAAAGTTAAATTATCCCATTAAAATCCTTAAAATTACATCTACTCCTTCTCCCTCATTTAGAATGACATCATCTATGTGTGCTGGAGGTTTCGAGTTTCTACAAACTCCTGTAAGTTACTGGCCCATGATTGGCTCCAAGCTAGTTGTGATGTTACAAATCATGCACAGGTAGATACAACCCAGATTTACAGTGAGCACAGAGAAACTTTACCCCTTCAGCATGAAAGTGAAAACAGCCTTCTGTTTTCCAACTCTGCGCAGTGAAGCTCAAACATCCAAGTGAAGAAACAAGAAGTAAAACACATTTTCTGAGTGAAGAGGGACTTTAAATAATCTATCAATTATTATTTAGATTTTTACATTATTTTAAAATTCTGACCCTGCAGCAAAGCACACTATAGCCAAAGAGACATTTTACAACCAACCAGTATAATCTGAGTTGCTGTTAAAAAAAGCATCTCAACTGTGTCGATCTTCTCTGTTCTGCCAGCCAACCCTGTTCAATATATGTGCAATATAATGCATTACTCAACACAGAATGTAATATAGTAATGAAATGACTTTTATTCATCCATCTATCTATTAGAGTTGCTGTGGCAACAAGGCAAGGAGAGAAACCCAATCACCTTTTTCCAAAGAAAAGTCCTCCAACTCCTCCAATGGCTCTTCAAGTGCTCCTAGACCAGATGGGAGATGTGTGTCCAAGATCCAAAGTTGAACCTGGAACACCTTCAAAAACGAGAGGGACATGAGCCATCTTTACCATTGACTTCTTCTCTTTAAATGGAGTATAGGTTCATACAGAGATCCTGACTCCATCACATAGCGTGAAACCAATACCCTGCATAGAAACATGATCACTGCCACTTATGTCAGTGATCTCATTCTGTTGGTCATCATAACGGTGCGGATTGAAACAAAGATTGACCAGAGCTTTGCTTTTCAGTCCTCTTTTTACCCCAACAGTCTCAATCCAAAGCCTATAATATTGCAGTTTCACAATTTTTACAATCTTTTTTGCCTCCACAAATATATTTTTTAGTCTCAGACTTTGACGTGTTGATCATCCCTGATGCACAATAGATTCCAGTCAAAAGGACAACATCATCTGCAAATAACAGAGATTCCATGTTAAATTCTTACCCAAAAGTGATAGGTAATAGACCACATTTTAAAAGTAGATCCCCTTCTCTGTTCATGCCACAGCAAGCATTCCACATATGTATTGTAGCTGTCGGCTTGTTTGAACTTGTAAGGCAGACGTTGTGATATTACCTCCTTTCTTCTTACACCCTTCTTTTTTCACATCAATAGAACTTTGAGGTTTGACACATTGGTATTCCTTCATCATCGCCTCCTGTGGTTTCAAATTTTGCACTTCAAGGACCTGTCTCGACTTTCCTCTAAAGAAACACTCAGGAGAAAGGTGTTAAAGTAATACCTGGATAAGAACACAACTGGATTCATAAAAGTGAACAAACAAACAGTGACAGCTCTTTAGAAGCAAAGATGTAACATCTTAAAATGAATTGTGCAGATATTTATGAACCAGAGATCAACATGCTCATTTAATAATAATAATAAAATAATAATCCATTGAAGATTATTGGTGTTGACTAGAGGAGGTAAGTCACAAATTCAAGCTTGGCGTGGATTTAACTCCGTGCCATAAATGCTGCTATTAGATTTTTTACCCCTCTGGCATATATGTGCTACATATGAAATTAATAGTGTTAATTAACACCAGAGCAAATCAAATCACAGAAAAAATATGGAAGGGGCTAGTCCATTGTACAATGAACAGATGAGTTATTTCATTGTATGTTGCAGATGATTGTAATCATAGCAAGGAGGATTATTTATTCAGAGTCCTTTACTGTGTCTAAGAGAGCGACTATACTCTTCATTCTTACAGCTGTTGTGTATTTCAAAGCTACTGTACTGCTCAACCCTTCATCTTGATATAAGGCTCATTGTTGAACTAATCAATGCATGGTTTGTTGGAAACGATGAATTGGCTCCAAGAACAAAAAATGTCAACAGAATAAATAATGCAATGAGTGCATGTATGAACAGTGATTTCTCTTGTACCCCTCCCTCGGCGTTTGACATGTCAGCGGAGGACTGTTTGCTGAGCAGTTTCTCCTTGGATGCACCCATCCAGTTCAGAATCTCCCAACTATGTCAGCCTCAGGATGTCAGGCAGACACCGGAGTCCTTTGTGTGTCCTCTGTGTGTGTGTGTGTGTGAGTGTGTGTGTGCACGTGCACGCACGCACGCACACGCACCCAATTTGACTGTTATCAGCCCATTGAATAGATATTATCATCACGCATCTGTCCCAAATATGTGGCTAGTAGGGGCCTACTAAACCTATTAGTAGGTTCAGGAGGCTGTTATCATCCATTTATTTCAGTGAGCCAACGTTGACGGAGCCTTGTTATCAACATATGCTGTCACATGACTTTCAAGTTTCTTTCTGGGTAAAAAAAAAAAAACGACTAAAAATAGCTGACGTTCCCTTGCAATACTTTAAGATAGTTTTGCAATGCAATATTTTAAGATAGATGCATTTTGATAACATTTCTAGCGAGAAATGTGCATTTTATTTTCATAATCTTCGTTTAGGGATATGATGTTTAGATCGTTAGTTATTATGAAGATCTTTAAGGTCTTTTCTATCGTTGCTATGGTGGTTGCTATGGACGCTGCTATCACTGAAACCACGTAGCTTACATGTTTGAATCATTGTCTTTGCGTTGTGAGTAGTTATGTGTTATTTGTGTTAATTTATGTAACTGAGATGTTGTTCATTTGAAATGAAATGAAGCCTACTCACAGCAGACAACCCAAAACAGGAGTCGAACGCACCAAGTCCACCAACAACACAATGCACTTCCTTAACCCTAACCTGCCTTTGCACTAAATTGCATCAAATCTTGTACCTTGGCCATATCAACAGGATGAAGACGAGGTTATCAAACTAGACATTACATTTCGCATCCCTTATTTAATCCCTGCACTCGTCACTTTCATGTATGTCATCGCATACTATACACATCATTTGTAATTGTACCTTTTATAGACAGCATAGTCAGAAATGAAAGTGTTTATTTTTCATGTTTCAGCTAAGGTATGTTTACACTAAGCTTGTGATTAAGTTACCTGCAGCACCATTTGGTGGTGGAAGCACGTTTCGCCTGCTTCCACAGGGATTCTCTCATTAGATCAGATCATTAGATTAGACAGCTTTATTAATCCCCAGTGGGGAAACTCATTTGCCACCAAATCAACTAATACAGACAACAAACAATATAGACATTGCATTCATAGTACAGAGCAAATAAATAACACCATAAAAAACCATGTGAGACATGATTAACAGCTGAAAGGTGCTGTGGATCTAGACCACATTTAAAAGTGTACTTTAAAAAATCTGACCGCTGCTGAAACAAAAGACCTTCTGAGTCATTCAGTACAACACTGAGGCATTACTAGTTGCTCACTGAATGAGCTTCTGAGTCTGTTAAAAACACTGTGTGATGAATGGGCTTCGAAATAGAGAGGCATTTTTAGTCATCATGTCATGACATGATGAACTTGTGTTTTTTGTTGTAGTGGATGAATTCACCCTTTCTTCACTGATTATCCATGAACTGTGATCCCATTATCCCATCGGAAAAATATATGCATTTTTTTGGTCCCATTCCTACACAGAGGAAGTACTGTGAGAACCATTTTGACTATTTCTGGACGAGGTAGGATCTCTACAAGAGGGATAATCTTCATCTTAAACGCAGGGGAACAATCCTACACCCCTATCCTACACTTTTCAAACCCCAGCTTTCACTATACAGGTTCTCACAAGTATGAGACCCTCTGTCAATAACTCTAATCACCATACCTGTTAATTTAGTCCTCATAAATGTAAGATCTTAAGCAAATAAGACCTTTGTTTTAAATGATTTTATTACAACCTTCAATTTGGATTTTCTATTTCTAACAGAGACCTGGCTTAGGTCTGGTGACATCAGTTTATTCACTGAGCTTTTCCCCTCCAGTTATGTTTTTTAATTCCCCCAGACTCACTGGTCATGGAGGTGGCCTTGCTGTGGCTTTTAAAACTCATTTGAACTGTAGCCTCATGTCAATGGAGAAACCTCCTAGCTTTGAAGTGCAGATGTTCAAAGTCAATTGTGATACCCCTCTCTGCTGTATTGTTATTGTGAATAAAAAGTGGGGTACAATTGTGCCTCATGGGGTTCCTGTTTTAGTTAAGATCATTTCAGATAGTTTGTTATCAAGCCTGACAAACTGAGGTTGAGACAAGAGATAATCTAAGACCTGAGCGATAATTGTGTTGTGCAGTTTAAAATTCATAAATTGTTTAGCTAAAATGTGAAAGGTGTTAGGACTGAAAACATATATCCTGCATTTCATCATGAAAATAAGGTTAAAAGTAGGCCAAGTCAAACAATTTTACATTGAAGGATTTTTGCCACTATTTCCACAAAAACAGAATAAAATGAATAAATAATAAAATAAAAGAGGTCGCCTACTGAACTTTCAAAGGGTTCTGTGAAGCTATGCTCAGTGTCCATGAAATGTGAAAATTAAAACTTTAACGTAGGACTAAACCAAATAAATCATTGGAAAGGTTTCAATCTGGAGAGTAATATCATGTCAGTCTGAAGATGATACATAGCTCCTGCTTTGAAATATTGACCTTTGAACCTTAAACCTGGTGCCTGTGTGAAGGCTTATCATTCAACAAGAGCAAGAGCTCTCCTACTACGTCATATGGTTCGTTGATCTGATTGGTTGAAGTTAGCCCGTGATAGATGGTGATAGACAGATGGTTCATCCAGTCACCTGCCAAGTATTTTTTGAAAGTGCCTGCTCTTTTCCAGTTTCCAAGGACGACTTCTCAGACGGCTCTGTGTAACAAACCATCTGTTGTGTCAGGTTATCCAACTGGGGACACTGTCAAATATGAAAAGAAGCAATTTTCACTCATTTAATGGTTAGATTTTTTAACTTTGATAACACCAATGTGCCCCCCCCCCCTCTTAAAATCCCCAGAGATACCCCCAGTTTAATACTGCCAACTTCTAATTATGAGGAATATATCAATGTATTTAAAAACTACAATTCCCATTAGAGATGCGCCATAGAACTTGTTACAAAGCGTACAAATCAGCCAGCATACTTATAGTTCTTCCAGTTACCATAGTATGGTTGTAATTATGTGTATCTCTACTAAATATATCAACAATCTACTACAGCTGAAACATACATTATACTGCATCTAGATGAGCAGGATGAAAAAATCACAAAGATGTCAGTTCATCTAAGATAGTTTAGCTAGTATTGTAGAAATGAGTTGTTTTGAGTTGTGTTCACTGTCAGCATAATTTTTGTAATTATGGCCTCCACGTGTTTGTTTAGCACTGTCAGGAATGTAATAAACTGTGTTAAAAAAAAATCAGGTTCGTTGAGAAAGTCTAGAGGACTGTGTACATGAAAGCGCTTGGAGATAGCTTGAGTCAACTACAAGTCCCAAACTGCATTGCCTCAAGAAACTAGACAATCACAAAGCTTCAAATTCTGGATTTCAAATTCAAATCATCCCTTGGGCGCTCTAAAATCTACATTTTTTATTGAAAGAACATCATCAAACAGCTATATAAAATAACACAAATAACATAACAACTCGGATAACTACACAACACAAAGACAATGATTTAATCATGCAAGCTACATCCATAGCAACCACCATAGCAACGACAGAAAGATCTGAAAGAATCTTAATCATAATAACTAACAAACTAAACATCATATACATTCACTGAGCGAAGATTATGAAAATAAAATGCACATTTCTTGCTAGAAATTGTTATCAAAATGCATTTTAATGCCAAAACTATTTTAAAATATTGCATTTTCCACTGAGAATAAAAGGAATGTCAGTCATTTCTTTTGTTTACGCAGGAAGAAACTTGACAGTCACGTGACAGCACATGCCTGATAACAGGCCTTCTGCACCTACTGGGCTCCACCAACATTGGCTCCTTGAAATAAATGGATGATAACAGCCTCCTGAACCTGCTAATAGGCTCGTAGGCCCCTACTAGCCCATATATTTGGGGCAGATGTGTGATGATAGCGCCCATTCAATAGGTCAAATCAGGTGATGTGTGTGTGATGCATGAATCAGGACATACCCCAAGAGTGCCAGTATGCATGTTTGCTGTCAGTGACTATCACAAGATGAGAACATGCTGTCCTTAAAAAAAATGTACACACAAACAGATGGAGTGAAAGGATTAAGTAAAGAGACAAATATGTCAAAATAAGTAATAAATCCTTCACAATACTTTCATGCCGCCTTTAATAGAAAAGTGTAAACATCTGCATTAAGATATGCTGCTCGATGAGTTCCCTCAGTGGTTGGTTTGTGTGTCTGGAGATGTCGGGAAGCATATCCTCCAGTTTCTTGACATTTTCAAAGGAATTACTCTTGTGTCAGGAGAAGTGATATAAAGTATTAGTTTCTAAAAATATGTCCTAACCTCTGACTTTGTATGTCCTCAATTTTGTGACATTTAAAGTAAAGTGAAAAGACCTTGTATTTGTAAATGAGTAAACAAGGTGAACTTTTGCATCAAAGTCTGATGGTACAGAGCTGTCCAGACATGGCAGCCAGATCACATCAGGTTTTAGAGAGATAACATTGTTTTGTGGACTGCTGCCTGGTGAGCAGCACAGATGGAACATTTTATGTCCTTCTATCTATTTTTGTTTTATTCCAATAAAAATGTTAGAATGATGGACCTTTTTTTTTTTTACCAATCTCTTTTTATTTGTTGACATTTAGTGAGCAAAGAAGCAACACAGTTCATATATCTGGTTGTTTGATTGGTTGATTGTCCATTGATTTCTCTAGTGTCCCTCAGGCATTGGATGCTTCTGGTTAAGGATTGCACTTGTTTAAGTTTTCCCTTGGATGCACCCATCCAGTCAGTCACGTCATCCTCAGGACTGCAAGACAGACAACAGTACTTCATGTGTTTGATGTGTGTGTGTGTGTGTGTGTGTGTGTGTGTGTGTGTGTGTGTGTGTGTGTGTGGGTGGGTGTGTGTGTGTGTGTGAAAGAGAGAGAGATGGAGGAAGAGTTCCTGTGCTCTGTGTGTGCAAGTCTTGTGCAAATCAGAACATATCTATATCCACCGCATGTTATTGTGACTGTCAGAGTAAGATCCTGATTCAACGGAGCAAACCTGTCATGCAGCGAGAATGAAATCAGATGGATGGATAGAGAGAGAAGAAGAGTGAGAGAGGAGCCCTTCTCTGGTTATATATCTCATGTGACCTGCTGATTGATTCACAAATCGCTTTACTTGTAAATACATTCATTAGATCTGATCTTACTGCGCAATCACATATGGTTTATAATTCAACGTAAGCTGTTAAGCAGGAAAATATCATGAATATACTGTAGAATTGACTGCCAGGGTATATCAGAGACACTCCTGGTATCTAAGGTTGCCATATGGAACATAACACACAGTATTTTTGCACACTGATGAATAATAACAGCTTTTCCTGTTGAAGTGTTTGTGTGTTGTCTTAGCCTTTCCAGGTGACTGAACAAATTAAGCAAATCAACTAAAAAAAAGAAGAAAAAAAAGTGCAGGGTTCCTTAAGGCAGATGTGATTAAATGCCACAAATTACACAATTTATCTGCTAGCACTGAAAGAACAGCAGAATCAGAAATGTCAGCTCTGTTAACTTCAAATGTTATTTTGTGCTCTAACTAGTAATGCTGTCTTCAAAATGCATGTATTTTTCCCAAAGAAAAAAACATTGGCAAGAGCTGCTATTCCAAGTAGCTAATGATTAGATCATCACTCTTGAAGCCGGGCGTGATGAAAAAATAATGCTACTAGTTCTATGTGTCATTAATATACTGTATATTATTGTTAGGTAAACGTAAATGATTTCACTCTGTTAGGTGTGAACACACTGATAGCCTGGCTGCCTGAAATGTACATATTCTCCGTCACAGTTCATTTCATCAAAGCCTGCTGGGCTTTAATGAAATAGTTTTTTCTCCTGAGCGTAAATTAAGTGAAACCATTTGTTTCAGGTTGGACCTGAAGCAATGTGTTGTTACTCCCTGTAGTAAGAGCTGTATGAGAGGATAACTGTACCTCAGAGCTGCAGCATCAACCACTGAAAAGTTTTGTTGTGTTTCACCAAACTTTCAGTTGTGTGTTACAGTTTTAGTTGTCAAATAAATATGGCAAATTTATTGGTGATTACATGACAGATGCACATTTGTTTGTTGTGTCTGATCAACAGTATGTTTATGTACACTACATACGTATGTTAAATCCTACATTATTTACAGCCATGTTTACTAGGTTGCAGTCTTCTTCCCTGCCTTTGTTGGTGCATTGCTGCATTTCTTGGCACATTGCTGAGTTTCTTGGCATATTACAGCCATCTGTAGATCACTGGAATAGTTGGAAACCTCTGGCAGGACTGTGTATTGCATCCTTATGCATGTACACAAGACAAACAAAACAGGGACCCATTTGTAAAACATTACTCCATAGCATTACCAGAGATTAGAAACTCCGCAGGTTTCTGACCAGATGGTCCCTCTGAGGTTGGTAGAGATCAAAAACAGAGCTAAAAGGAGAGTAAATATTGGACTTATGCACATTTGCAAGGTGGCCAGAAATACTATTCCACATGAATGTCACGTCGCCTTTCATCACAATTTGGTCACATCACTATGAAACAGGTTTACGTATGTATGGAGCAGTTCATGGAACCATTGTTACAAATTCTCAGCCTCAGTGCCTTCTTTTCGTGTGTTGTATAAATTTGTTTTTCAGTGGAGAGTGAGAGCTCTCTTTTCTTTGTGAGAATCTTTGAAAGCCTCCAGCGTTGCCAGATGTATAATAATTACTGTATTTGTACAATAATTTTTCCCTCTGTATGATGTACGATCAATAATGCCAAAAGTCCCATAATGTATGATAATTTGATCGTTTTGTGACAGTATTAGTAGTTGTAATCAGTGTAGGCTATCTTATTTTAATTCATTTCCCAACACGATCAGGATAGTAAAATATGGATCCTACATCTGTCTTTATGCATATCTTCTCATGTGACCTCTTTCCAGCTCATTTGGCTCACTCATTTGAAGAGGGCTTGCATGAGAGATAGCTTATTGCTTCATCCATGTGTGAAAAAAACAAAGAAAATAAGTGCTGAATCAGACCGATGGAGTTATTTATTTAATTTCCATGTAGGCTACAACTCGTGTTGTTATAGTTTACTATTATAGCCTCTAGTTTATTCAACAGCTATGCCTTTGTTTCAATGTGGGACTTTTTTTTTTCTTGTTTTATGTATTTCAAAATACAATAATTATAAGGCTCTGGTACAATACTTTAACATTTCCCATCTGGCAGTGCTGGGACAGTCGATGTTGGCAGCGGAGCTTCGTTCCTCCTCATCCTCCAACCTTTGTGAAATTTTGTGAAATTCAAATGTGTTAAGACCAGTGAGCTTAGATAACCTTTGCTCGTGTTAGTTTACTGTTTAAGGCTTTAGCTTTAATGCTAATGTTTTTTTGTACATTTTGTAAATAGCTTTGACACTTTGCATGAGGCAGTAAGGGTGAATCACCATTTTCACTTGAACGAGAACGTAGATCATTGGGTTACATAGAACAGGAACACCCAATAGCTACTGGCCGCCTTTTTTTTTTGCCCAGTAATGTTAGCGACTGCTGCAGAAGACCCATCTTGACTGCTGTATTATCCAGTTCATTCATGATGGTGACCAGATGGTTTAAATCAGTGGCTATGCATTTGGTTATAAATATGATTTAACTCACTTTTTGTCACATTCATTTTACTATTATTTGTGACTTTGATGAAACAAATCGAGCAAACTAACAATTGCTCAGTGTTACATTAACTATTATCTTAGCAAAGTGTTAGCTAGCAAGCAATTCAACATCCATGGATGTCAATAATGTAATGCTGGTAGCAAAACCTTTGAATGTGAACTGTGTTCAAATGAATTCTATGCTATTACACAGAACAAGCTGGTTACACACTTGATCATTTTTTGAAGATGAACATATTTCTGGTTTGGTGCTGATAATCAGACATTTTATAACTTGATTAAACAAGTTGTTACAACTGTCCTTTGTTGTTGTAACTTTTACAGTTATCCCTTTGTCACTGACTCACTTGTTTAAAATCAGCCACCTCTCTCAGTACTAAAACGAACTGTCAAAAATGTCATATCACAAAAGATGATATAGCATAGTCTCTATAATATATTGTGCAGTACATTTATGCTTGCAGGCATTTGTCAGAGGGACAGAGAAAGCTTTTTGGCAGCATGCTGCAGATGGCTTGGCTTGTGTTTGGTTCAATGAAGATCAACTTGATAGAGTGTACACACTCTTGTCAAAGTTTTTGGAAAATACCCCCCCACACAGAGCCACACAAGACAGGGTGAAATATATTTTTAATGTCATGCTACCAGAGGTATTTTTTTCTTATAGAGACATCATTTTGTGTTAAAATCTTGACCAAGTATGTTTGTCAATGATAGACATGTTTAGTTGTGTCCTTGGGGGCCTTATTGGTGCAAATTATTTAAGCAATGACTAGGTTATATTATCCAGTATCTTTTCTACTGCATTCCCCTTTTTTTGTTCATGTAACTGTTCATTTAACAGACCACCCTTCATTCGCTGGCTGGACAAAGCAAACATTGTGTATCAACAGGGGACACAGTATGACAATAGATGAGATCAAGACACAGTTGTTGATAATGTACAATGTACTCAACAGTATAGGTGTGAAACAATCAGTAAAGATCTCAGTGGCAATTCTGTTTCATCATTTACATTCTTATCGTGGCATTTTTGAATGTTCTCAGTGAGATGGACATACTTGGCTGGGATTTGATGAGGAATTTAGATGAGGAAACCAAGTGCAGGTGCAAGCGAGAGCCAACAAAATGAAGTCTGCTCTGGAGTCCCCGGACTTCATAAAGAGACTTTATTGCCCCTGCCTGGGCACTGCATAAACATTAGTCTTCCCTCCCCTTACTTTCCTCTCATCTTGGCCCAAGGTTGACCAAACATCAGGCGTTGCAGTATGTGAAGCAGCTTTTCCTACTTCGACTTTCCATCATCGCCTCTACAAAGATCACCTAGAACTCGTACTTCTCAAAAATATGTAACTGGAAATGCCCTCCAAGACTCCCTTTGCCTCACTTTTAATGGAAATCTAAACAAAAAATATTCCCACCCCTGCCCCCACACATACACACTCCACTGCATTGTCTGATAGTTTGGTGTGAAAGTTATGATGGAATCCGTGAATAGATGAGCATTGTAAGCACATTTGGTTTAGCTGTAGTCTATCTCAGTGTGGAAGATGGAAGATGGAAAAATGGCACGTTCAGTGACAAATTTGTTTTCCATTTCAGCAGCATAACAATTGCTTTGATCCAAATCTCAATTTTCTCTTGATTTAATGTAGTCTAAATCATATACAAACAGGAAGATGGAAACAACTGACACCCCACCCTTCCATATACAAAAAGCAGGCAGTGGAGGATTGGGGATGAGTACACTGTTTTTGAGATGAGTATTTGGTTCTTTGCAGTAGTAGATACAGGAAGTAGATAATTGCATTCATTTGTGAAGGAGCTTTTTGGATTTTTGAACAATATGCCAATATTTTCCCAGCATTTTGAAGGCTCACACAATTTCCATCCTCAACAAGACAATCCTTACATACATTGATTCAGTTGAACTGTAGGCTCAAAATTCTTTGGCACATGAGTAAAGAGTATCTTGTACGACATCAGAGACACAAGTACAGAGATTGTGTCTGTTCTTTATTAGTGTCTGCTTACTATGACAACATACAATGTTAGTATTAATGACAGAAATTTGCAATATTTATATTTTTCATGTCCTTTAAATATTTAAATTGCTTACATCATATTTTCCTGGATCCTTTGAAACTTTTAGCTTGTGGAACAAGAACAGATTGAGCAACTGAGAACTGAGCAGCTTTAATTTTAAAATTCCAGTCTCTATGCTAATGTTATGACTCCTCCTCAAACAATATCACTGTCTGTGATTAATGAAGTAAAATAGTTGATATTCCTCATGATTAAGTCACATAATAAGATCCATCCATCCATTTACCAGCTGCTAATCCAGATCAGATTCGTGTTGGAAAACGGGAAAGCAGAGCAACTTGCTCAAGTTCCTCCCAGGAGATCCCCAGGTACTCCCAGACCAGCTGGGAGAGTCGCTCCAGCGTGTGTGTGTGTGTGTGTGTGTGTGTGTGTGTGTGTGTGTAATGTATGTTCCCCACTTATCAAGTTTCGTAATTAAACTGACAATATTAAATGAACTTCTGTCTTGTATATACATTAAACATAGTTGTACCATGTAAATAAACATCAGTTCTTGGGTTTTTCTATTTGGTTTTTATTAGAAAGCCACCAATATTTCTAGATTTTTTTGACCCAAGCGGGTGTGAAAAGAATAATTTTACAATATTGTCAAGTTTGAAAATCAAAAAAATTATTCATATAATTTATTTATCTTTTGCACTGAAATACATCTGCAGAAAAGTTGTTTCAGTGGAAAAAGAATGCAAAGTACAGAAGATGAAAAAGTGGGCGTTATCGTATCTCACAAACCAATCAAAGCAGTGGGCGTTCCCTTCGCTCTACAGAAACGCCCTGCCACGCTGCAATCAGAATATTGGGTTGTACACAGTTTTCTCCTGTTTTTGTTTAGTTTAGGGAATGAAGTTCAGTAAATGTCTTTTTGTTTGCATCTTTTGTTCACTTAGAGATTAGGTGGAACTCTTGTCGAGAAGATAGTTTGGTTTTGTTTATTGTTTTGGCCTTCGGTTCACCCTGAAGTCCAGCTTCACCGACTGTAAATAACGCTCACAGCGTGTAGCGATAAATTGCTCACTTTTGCATTCATTTTCGTTCTCCGCTTCTTATCCTTATGTTGCGCTCTCTTCTCTAGACCGGGGCGTAACAGCCTTCTCACTCTGTAATTATCTCTTCTCCTCTGAGGAAACTTTGTATTTCTTTGACTCACCCTGTTTTTTTTCTTTTTGTCCTCTTTTGCTCCACATGTTTTATTCTCTGAATTCCTTCTGGCATCTGCTTTCCATTGAATTAATTTCTGTTTTCTGCAATGGTAGGAGAAATGATAAGTGGGGAATATCGCCACAGTATTTATGGAGGAAGAGAGTTTCTTTTTTAACAGACAAATAGAATATCTGTTATTGAAGTTCAGCAGCAAATCAACAGGGAAGAGATAACACATATTTGTCTTTGTCTCTCTTTTTCTATGATTTATGACCTGGTTTTATGACCAGGTGATGGTGTGATGAGACACATATGCGAGTGAATGAAGGATAATCAGAGAGAAAAGCGAAGGGAAAAAGAGAAGAATAAAGAACAGAGGATAGGTGAGGGAAGTTGTCAGACTGAATACTGCTCTATCTGATTTTAATGAGCATCAAGCCAAGAACCGAAGCAAGAGTCATGATGTAGTCACTTGACAATGTAACTTTATTAAAATCTCAGGAAAACAGCTTTGTGGTTAAAATGGTCAAATGTCAGAATTTTCCGTTTTTCTCTGGTTTATATCATTGTAAATTGAATATATTGATTGTGAGTTGAACAAAAAAAGCAACACTTTAGGGCTCTGAAAAAGAGTGATGTGCATTTTTCACCATTTTCTGACATTTCATAGTGTAAATCATTGACAGAGAATAACCCTTATTTGCAGCCCAAATCCCAGTTGCTTTAAATATTTCAGTCTCATGTGTCAGTCATTGTTAAATGGAGTTGCTGGTTTTTCTGGGCATTACATCTGCTGTTCATTGTACTGTGAAGACCAACCTTAATCTCTCACACAGTTTCCATCATCCTATACTGCATTTAAAAAGACCTGTTTTCTCTGTCTACCATAAAGATCATCATCATAGTCAACCTAAAATTCAAATTTGATCAATGGGACTGACATAGCTATCCTCCGAGCTAGTTTCCTTAAATCATAATTTGTGGGATCAGAGTGCTATGGGCCGATCACTGCAGCAAAGAGCTTTGGTGTCATGACTACAATTAAACTATCGTGCCCATGTTGGCAGGTCCAGCCTCCTGCAGAGGAAACTGAATCACATGAGTCATAAAATTTACACACTTGTAGCCAGCAAGTGCACATGAAATAGATCCAGGCTGGTATTTAACATCATCTCTTAGTAATCCCTGCTCAGGCAGAGCACAGTTTGCTGTCTGTAGCACACAGTGTCTTGGCATCCGTTCCTAAATATGACTGACATCTGACCGGAGATTATCCCAATGCCCCAGTTTCACTGGGACTGGCGAGCAGAGTGCTGTGTCATAAATAAGCTCCACAGGCTACACAAAGATCAGAATGTGGTTCTATGTGTGTGTGTGTTCTCTCTCTCTGTCTGTGGTGTGTGTGTGTGTGTGTGACCGCCTGAATGTCTGAATCAAATGGCACGTGTGTGTGTGTGTGTCTGGGTGTGCGTGCGTGTGTGTGTGTGTGTGTGTGTGTATGTGTGTGTGTGTTTGTGTGTTTATGATCTAGAATGAATGTGCATGAATGTCTAAGTGAGCATATGCTTATCTGCTTAGGAGCATACCCAAATGTCTGCTTTCATTCAGTGAGTTTTAAGGGACCAGTGTGGGAGATTTAGAGGGATCTTTTGGAAGAAATTTAATATAATATTCATATGTTAAGTATGTTTTAATCAGTGAATAATCACCTGAAAAAAAAGGAGTTGTTGTGTTTTCGTTACCTTAGAATGAGCCCTTTATATCGACATAGGGAGCAGGTCCTCTTCCACAGAGACCCCCATGTTGCACCGCCATGGTCCTACTGTAGCCCAGAATGGACAAACCAAACACTGGCTCTAGAGAGGACCTTTCATGTTTTTTTGCAAGTTTCATGGCCACCGCAGGTTCTCCTACATGCTTGGGAGGGGAGGGGTATTCAGTTGGTTGCAATCTACAACCTTACCGCTAGATGCTACTAAATCCTTCACACTGGTCTTTTAAGGTAGTTAAGAGTAGACATGAAAAATGTATATTTGGACCTATGACCTAATGAGTTTTCTTTCCTGCAATAATATAAATATTAAAAACCCTGGGTCAGTATACCACTGAGCCATATTTTCTGTTTTGTGCAATAATAAATATTGAAGACGGGCTGCAAATACTGCAGATAGCCAGATTGTTATGTTACCTCTGTAGCCACTCCCTGAGAGAGCGACAAGACTTACATCCCTAACCCAGACATTTTTTCTAAATAATTGAACTGTCCTAAGTATTTTTAATATTATATGTAGCAATCTCAGTGGGAGCACTCCAGCAGCAGTAAGAGTTCATGGATTAACTGACATCCTCCTAAATGGTGGGGAGAAACTAGGCCAGACAAGTACAAACACACTCACAGGGACACACACACTTAGAAGCATTAACATTTGAATTTATTTGTTGATTTAAGTTGTGAAATTACACTGTTGTTATGGGAGAGTACATTTACATTCACTACAGATATACCAACTATCATCACTGCAGCTTGTTGCTTTACTGTAGATTATTTAGCCTACATTCAGCTCTTGGTCTGATGCATTAACAAACACACACACACACACACACACACACATACACAAACAGGGGGAGAAAAGAGAACATTTGGAAAGCCCAGTGAGTCTTGTAATGAATTAAAATGAAACACCTGAAACACCATTTTACAAGGCTTAACTAAATAGTTCCTTTTGGCATTTTAAAGTCTTTTAAAATGTCAGATACATTATTAACATAAGCACACACACACACAAAGACACACATACACACACACTAATACATCACCTGTAATGTTAGTGTAGAGGACCCCTACATTTTTAATCCAAAATGTGGATTGTGTTAAATATTTCATGCATCATCCTCTTGAGTATTGTATAATTTCTTGAGTATATTGTGGCTGACTGTTCAAAACATACTGCTCACAAACATCATCAGTAGTCCATCTGGCAGACAAGGACACCAGTGGAATGTGAGAGACCATCTGTAGCTGAAAGCTTATCGTTACCATCAGTTGTGATCACAAGAGTCAGTCTGTCCATCAAGAAAAACACCTTAATTGACACTGAAAGTTGTTGTATGTGCATGAAATATCATGTGAATGTTTCCCTTCTTATAGTATTTATATACTAATAGGTGATGCTAGAAGCTTGGTGACATAGAGACTACTCGCAGGTACTTGGTGAAATATGTGGCTGGCGAGCTGCACACTAGCAAGTCAGGAAAAGCTAGTGCAAGTCAGTCACAACAGTTTTACAAGCTTTTTTCATTTTCTCTGTAGCCTGGGACTGCTGGACTGTTTGCTCCCCCTTGGCACTTTCTCAAGATTGAATGCCATTTCCTTCAATAAAGAATTATTGAGGAAGGGAAAGAAAGTTCTCTGAGCAAGCTAGCTGCCAATTAGCAAGCTTTGTAGTTGTTGTTTCAGACTGTTTAAATTTCAAGAAATGTATCTGACCAGTTGGGAAAAACTGAAGTCTAACAGAGGATGAACAGTGCAAATTATTCCACAAACAATGATTCTGTATGCACAAAATGTCTCAATAGATGTAGCAGAAGTTCTGATTTTCAACAGTGAGGTACACTTGATTAAAATCAAAGCTGATTTGTATTACAGTGTTATAATTCGGAACATTATGTTTTATGGTGTTTGGTGTTAAAATTTAAACATCAAATTGAGAGAGCATTTAATAAAGAAAGAGAGGACATTTGGTAGGTTGTGTCACTTTGTAGTTTTAGTATATGGCACTTTATATGTAAAAAGACGTCTGATGTTACCAAGAAAAAAGTGTGCCCAAGATCGCTCGGATCAAATTTTTTTATCATGTCTGTACATTGACAGGAAAACTGCACAAAAACGAACTAATCAAACTGTAAGACTGAATACAAAACTATCAGCGTCTGCCAATGTTCAGGTCTGCCTATAAGCTTTGATATAACTCCTGATAACTGCTTCCCCACCATTGTACCTGACTCTCCTCCCCACCTCTTGTAATTCCCCCTGGGTCTGCCCCCCACCTCTGCTATTTTTCTCCTTGTCTTCCTTCTGTTTTCCTCCTCCACACCTCTGAGGACCAACTGCTGAGAAGCAGCCTTTCTCTGACAGCAGGGGAGATGACTGAAACGAGAGATGGAGGTTTAGAACACACATTACACAGATGGCCATATGTGTGTATGTTTGAGTGTTGACATGTGCGTGTCTGTGTGTAGGTGTGCTGGAAAATAGAGACAGAAAAGGGGACAGGGAGTCAGAGGAAAGACATAAGGCCTGGCTGTTCCTTTTGCCTTAAAATTTCACTTAATTTCATTTTCAGATTAGTTTTGGTCAGATTTCAAGTCATGTCAATTCATTCATAGAGCTTATTAAAAACAGGAAATGATGACCAAAGTTTTATAGACAAAAATAAAGTAATTGTGTAGTTCTACTTCCTAATTGAGGAACAGTTTTAAAAAAATAAAAAGGTTGGACTGGAAGTGGCGATAGGAAAGACTTGACAGCGAGGGGTATTTAGTATCTTAAAAACAATTACAAATGTAGTTACTTAGAATTCTCAGTTCTGATTGGCTGGCAGGTGTGAATTAACTTTTAGAAACTGGACAGGTTAACTGGACACCTATGACAAAGGTCCAAATTAATGAACTAGTATCAGACTAAAGTACCATTGAGGATAAAGAGCTTGGAGTTGGAGTTATCTGTGTGTCAGAAATTTTATTTCAAAAGTTAGATATTTGCATGAATCTGTCCAATCCAACTAACATTAGGAGGAAAGTGAAAACTTCTCAAATCACGTTAGCTACAGTAAAGCTAGTGACCTGCTGGCCTGAGGGAAAGCTGCACCCAGTTTTTAGGGGAAATTGTGTGTCACCAGCTTAGCAATGATAAGGGATGTTGTATTTTCAAAAAACAGACCCTAAATATCAAATGAAAGAGGCCCTAAAATGGAACCATGGGGTAAACCACAATACACCTTCATTCTTTCAAACTGGCATCATGTTGATGTTAGATTATTTCTGTTTTAATGTGGAGGTTGTTTTGTTTTGTTCTTTTTCCTAACCATTAGTAGCAAGTGTTGTATCTGTCCTCACAATTTTCTTCAACACAGAAGCAGTTTTAGTTTTAGTTTTATTTAAAAGGTAGCTAGCTAGCAAAATATGTAGGAAAATGATGTCCCCATTCTTAATACTGCCCACAGCCTCTGATTGCTCTGTTGTTTCTCCAACTGGGTGTAACCATCAATGAGTACGACACGAGATCTCTTTGCATCGCTGAACAAATCACAGATGTGGACAATGATTCAAGATCCAAACAGGATTGTAAACAATGGTGTTTTCTCTAGTGCTTATGTCTCAGCCCAAGCTTGTTCTGTGTTCTGTTAGTTATCTTGGATATGACTGTACTTGTAACTGCAGTTGTTTCAAATGTGAGCAAACCTTCATTGTTCATTAAAATATGTACATTTACAGTAGCTGATGCATTTGTTAGCCTTGGTTTTAAGACTTGTTTCCACCGATTCAAAAAATCAAAATAATGCTGCCCGTTCTGAATTGATTTTTCATGCCGACTGTTTTGTTTATGTTTGGATCACAGATGGAGCCTTCAACGAAGCAAAAAGTAGCAGAGAGTTGAGGGAGATGGGAAATGACAGCAATGAAGGGTGTGTTGAAATAAGGAGTGTGAAAGAAAGGAAGAGACAGACAGGCATAGACAGAGCTTGAATTATGAAACAAAGAAGACAAAATGTGAACAAAGAGAAAAACGCACATGAGGACTGGGAGAAAGACTGATACAAGACAGAAAAACAAATATGAGCGAAACAGAGAGGCAGCTGTTATCATTCTGTAGTGGATACAACCCAGTACCTCCCAGTAATCAGGGAAGTTTGAGGCTATCTCTTCCTGTGTGGGGAGACAACAGGACGGACATATAGGGCTGTTCATTTCCAGATGTCAGGCTTAATTTCCCTCTGTGCCAATCAACACTGAGCCTTTCTTCTCTTTCTTCTTTCTCTTTTCCTACCTTTTCTCCTCCTTCCTCCAACATCCCTCTCTACTTTGAGAAAACACCAATGACCTGTCTGCAACAATCAGTCCTTCTTCACATCAATATCTAATATCCTGCACTGGAAGGAATTTAGCATGAATTATACCGCTGGAAGCTATTTGCTGTTATAATTAGAGAACCGCAGAGAGGATTAAGCCACAGTTCTGATTGCCAATTGTCCCGAGTAAGTTATCAGGGCCATAAGGTCTTTTAAATTAATGGTCTAATAAGCTTGGTGAGGATTGTACGCTTCCACAGTGTGAAGAGAAGAAATGGATCTTGGATGGATCATTAAGCAGTTCTGCTAAAATCAGTGAGCTTCAAAAATCCTACATGTTACATCGTCTTATAATAGTGTCAAAAGGGAGTGAGCCTTTTCCACATATAATTTTAATTTATTTCTTGCCTGTTACTCATTGCTGATGTCGAAGGTGTATCCCGTTTTTTTTTTTTTGTTGTTGTTGCCGACCTTTGTTGGCCTTTGTAGGAAACAGACGTCCAGGTACCTTCTCCTGCTCATAACCAGCTGCTTCTCTCCACCTGACCCCCTAATTCACATTCACACATTGGCGTCATGCTAGCATTGTGTAAGCACCACATAAGCAACCATCTGTCCCATTTGTACTGACTCTTTGTATAATCTATGTGGGAGTTAAGAAAATGGCTAGCATCAGGAGAACTGTCTTTCATGTTCATTTTGCAACATTTAAGTATCTGTTGTAACTGAAAAAGAGTTTTTTTTTGTTTGTTTTTTTGCAACATTTTAGCAACCATTCGGTACCATATGTTGGCAGTCCAACTTATTGCTGCGTCCTGAAGGTTTTATTGTACATAAAACTGTTTTTGAAACTGGCATTGAATCGTCATTTTCAGGCTATGCTGTGCTCACAATTTGTTCTGTATTGAAGGATAGGTTCACTTTTCAAGTCTGTCTTAAAACAATGGCCAGGTGCCCAAACACTGAAACAGGTTTTTCTTTGTGTAATCATTCCTCCTGTTCATACTGACCATTAAGATATCCCTTCCTAATGAGCTTACAATGTGCAGTAACAGGTGACAAAATTCTCCTTCCATTCAAAAGTGTAAGGTTTATCTGAAGGCAATATGAAGCTTCAGCCATCCAAATTAGTCAAATCAAGTAGATATCTTTCAGAGTTAGTCTTTTTAGTGCCAATTCCCTCTTTTTGTTACAATCCTTCCACCACAGCTGAAGAAGATATCCACTGGGTTTAACTAACTTGTACTGCAGAGGCCTCATATTATCATCAGACAAACTTTTAAATACATTTTTGGACAAACAAGAACTTGGGATGGGATTTTGTCCCCCATCACTTACATTGTAAGTGCATTTGGAAGGGATCTTTTAATGTCCAGTGTGAACAAGAGGAATAATACAGAGAGAAAAATCCATTTTAATGTTCATTGGGGAACTTGACTGGACTGTTGTTTTGAGACAGACTTGAAAAATTGTGAACCTATCCTTTAATACCAACAGCCCTGTGACTGCCTGGCAACCTGTCCAGGGTGTACACTGACTCTCACCAAATGTGAGCAGGGATTGGCTCCAACTCCCCCTGCAACCCTCTAAAAGGATAAGCGGGTATAGCTAATGGATGGATGGACTATACCATTTTCAATTCTATCAAAGACCCAGTGGGATATCCTTATTGAATGTCTTTGAAGTATCTTTGAATGAGCAGCAAGTGGAGTTGGGCTATGTTACAGTACATACCACCAGAAGATATAAATGTGTCTACCATCAGAGATTTTGCCATACTGTACTGTTTATATATAATATAATATAATATAATATAATATAATATAATATAATATTATATTATATTATATTATATTATATTATATTATATTATATTATATTATATTATATTATATTATATTATATTATATTTTTAAGGAAAAACATGGCCAAGAGCAAAGAATAAAGATTGGAGTGGTCAAATATTGTAGAGTAAATATGTCTCCTCCGTGTAAATGTGAAAATATTTAGTTTTAGGATTAGATCATCACTTTTTTTCACTCTAGATGGCAACAAACTATTACTAATTGTGTGTACTAGTTGGCTGAGGGTTGTAGCTATACCCCACAATGATAAAGTGTTTAAATGAGTGCTGCTACTTGTCTAGTAAACACTGAATTACGCTGATTTGCCTTTTATTTAAATCTTATGTTGCAAACTGGTCATTATTTCTTATCTTCAGGCATTTCAGTAACACTGATGGTGTTTTATTTTCAACACAAGGTGAAACCCTCAAACTTCAGCTACACCATCTGTTTGATTCTGCTTAACATGGAGGGATGTTGTGTCTTCTTTTACTGATTGGCTCTTACCTGAATCATTCATGGGAGATGGTAAATTTATGTACCATTATTTTAACTCTCTGGACATTTTAAATATCGAATCTACATGTGTTTACAGTGTATATTTGTCTTTGTCTCCTCACATACAGTTGTGTGTTTTCTTCTCTCTCTCTCTCTCTCTCTCTCTCTGAAAGCTGTTGCATTCAGCGGGTGTCTCACTCCTCTGTTGTGAGGAGACACACACAAACAGCGGACAGATTCATTAGAATACAAGCCTCTAATTAGGAAAGCCAGCTATTCAAGTCACTCACTGAGGACAATGTTGTTAGTGCTGCCATTCACAGAGGACTCAGTAAGATGAATTATATATCCAGTAGCCGTTACACACACAGGTATTCTTTTGGTTGTTTTTTTTTTCTGTCAAGGTGGTGCTCATCATTATAGCCTACAAATCTTCTCTCTGCAGCTCTGGAAAGTTCCATGTATGAACAGCAGAATATGTATCTGATGTAGTATAACTTTGAGTAGGAGTATGATATAACATGCTGTATGAAAAGCTGTCACTGTCGTTCACACTGTACTGCCTCTGGGCTGCATTAGGCGCTGTGCAAGCGCTAAGGAGACACAGCAGTAAATGGGACTGACAGAGACACTCAACACAGGTCACAGCTTGTTTTATTTTTGAATTCAAACCAAGAGAAGAGGGACAGGGATGCACACTGATAAATTACACCAGGTATCGCTACATATCAACTAACAACATCACAATATCTCATAAAAGCGCTCTTGACAACAGATCCAACATTACAAAATTAAAAAAAAAAATAACAATACGGGAATAAAACTCTGCTGCAGTCGAAGCCCATTGATAAACCTAACAAAACACAGTGGAAAATAAGTTTTGGCAAGAGATGGTGATATGCACGGTGTTTCCTTTTCCATCTACATCCTTTTGTTTTTTAATTGCTCAGACAGGCCACCATTGTATATATAATGGAGCTACTAGACTGGCAGCTAAAGCAATGTAGAAAGTAACTCCCATGAAGACATTGTAGGTCTGTAAAAAAAAAAAGAAAAACCTCCTAAATAAAGCTACTACAATGCATACACACAAAAAACTAGCATGAACGCACAGTTCTATGTACAGCTTGGGTCACTGGGGAATGTTGGATTTCAAATGTATAACACAGCACATTGAAAATGTCACTGTATATGAGCTATCAAACAGCCATGATGGAAAAATTCATTCAGTCAATTCAGGGTGTGTTGTGGATGTGGACGTCAAACCTTCCTCAGACAGTACAGCTGAAATTTTGTGTTTAAAAATGCATTACAGCAATACAAGACCATACTAACATATTTTAGGTTGAAAAATAAAGCGATCTGTGTGTGTGTGTGTGTGTGTGTGTGTGTGTGTGTGGTGTTTGACAGACGTGCCTGAGGTTACGCAGTTTGGACAAGAAAGGCAAAAAAAATGACAGGGGTTGTGAATGAATATACAGTAACTACAGTATACACACTTGAAAAAAAAATTTTTACTCCGAACTCAAAAGAGAATCTCACAAAGAGGAAGCGTGAAATTCAGCATTGACTCGTGCCTTTGTACAAAGAGTTGTCTGATAATCACATACAAAACATCCATACATTACAGTAAAAAATAAATATATCATGACAGTCAATAAATAACAAATTAGAGGATGGGTTTAAATGGTAACGAGAGAGCAGACTGTGTTTGTGTGTGTATATGTGAGTGTGTATCAGCAGACGATGATAATCCAAAGAGAGAAAGGGTCAATGAGAAACGCCCCTCGATAAAAGAGTGAGGCCAGGTAAATCAGAATATGATCTAGCATGTGCGTGTGTGTGTTTTTATGTCTGCATGCATGTTTTCGCTCTATATTGGCATTATATATGTAGCTGTTCATGTGCGTCTCTTTTGTCTATATCTCTACATATTTACCTACATGTTTGTGTGTATGTGTGTGTGTGTGTGTGTGTGTGTGCGTACGCGTCTATATCTGCCTGTTTCTGTATTTCTTCATGTCTGCATCTGCATGTGTCTGTAAGTGTTTACAACAACTTTTAACTGCTCAGTTAACTCAGTGCCCCTCGCCGCTTGGGGGTTTAGCGTCGTGCTGCTGCCCCGCTGCCCCTCCAGGCAGCCAGGGGGAGACAGAGTGCGAGGTGGTCTGCTTGGCCATGCTGTAGTGGCTGATCACTGTGTAGAAACGGCCCCGCGAGTTGGCATCCTGGGCAGCGTAGTAGGCCTCCAGAGAGGCTGGGATACACCGCTTGTGCTGTAAGGGAGAAATAGATGGAGGACGGGGAGGTTTAGAATATTTATCAATGTACTGTGCATAATCACCACTTTATCTTTTTTCTACATGACAAAATAATGCATTTGTTTGCTATCAAGGTCTTTCTAAGTAAAATTGCCAAATTTTCTATAGAAAATTGACCAATTGAGCTATTTATTTAGATATTACATCAGTGGTATACCGGACATTATTCAGTAATATTTAAATATCATCATGACATTCAAGAGTGACGTTACGGTCGTGGCCAGTAGTGATAACAATGACAAACTGACTATATTGTGATTGTTTGTGTAGAAAAAGACTTTTCCCTCACAGGTCAATCAAATATGATACAGAGTGGCATCTCTTCTTGCACAAAGTCATATTTGACAGAGAGAACGTGGTACAGAATACATCACGCAGAGAGCATTAACCAGCTAACATGCAAGATTGATGAACTGCTAATTATATAATTAAGATATAATAAAAATTGGGGCACTTACAACTTGAAAACTCAAGATTTTTAAAAACGTTTAATTTGTTTTGCTACTTATTCAAATTGTTTTGATGTTTAAGCATCTAGAAGGTTGACAGCTCTGTTGCACCAGTGATATTAATACTTATTTCAAAGTGTTTTTTTAAGCCAAAGGCAAACATGTCAAACATGAATTTTCCCTTGGCCTTTTGCTTGTTACGCTATTTGTCATTGCAAGCAACAATTAAACAAATAAATACAAACCTTTTCTGGGTTTGTGCTACAGATCAGCGAAGCTAATTTGCAATTTTTAAAAAAGTCTATATTGGTTGTTGAAATTAGTTAGTCAGTTCTTTTTTCTTTCTGTCATGCCAAACATTTGGCCCATTCTTCAGGGCTTTACATACCACTGTGTCAAACATCAAAAGTAAAGAGAGACATCTTCTGGTAACACAAACAAAATACATAGATCATAACATTATATGCACATCTGCATAATTTTAGGACACATTTATGCAAAAATTTTCAAATAAACTGTGCTCCAAATGATAGCGTAAAAGAACAAGCCTGACGTTTATCCTGATAAAAGGTGTTTTCTCTCATCTCCCAGGCTTCCTCCAAGTGACTGACTAACTTCACTGTTTTATGTGAGCAGCCAACTTAGTCTTTGAGCTTCAATCACATATTTTTTTATCTTACCAAACAATATATTGCATACTTTCCAGTAAAAGGGACACTGGAGAACAAACTCAAACTCATTTTCTACATCAATGACATACCACTGACACACTGAACTACTATTGAAATACCATATGTAGCAGCTGAATGGCTTTTTTTCTGCAGAAAAGGAGAGAATACAAGAATATGATGAACAAAAACGTGTCACAAAGAATTCAGATGATAGACCTTGAAAAGCTTTGATAAAAAGGACACCGTGTTTTTTGTCAAGGTCAAATTTGCTTCCCCATAAAATAAAAAAGAATCTGTGTTTTTATACATTCTAGATTTTATTAGAGGTAATAAGAAGATGAAAAAAGAAGTCATTTACATTAGTGCAGCTCCCTGTAAGAAAATATATATGCATTTTCATTTAAATGTGCTTCAGACTTTATATAGAGGGGGACTCACAGACCATTATACAGTAATGGAGTTCATTTGTATTAGAATACGCTTGAGTGTGTACACATTTACAACTTTGTGTGCAGTTGTGTAGTGTGTGTACCATATTACACTAGTGAGCGTGCGTGCGCGTGTGCACATTTTTTCTATCTGCACTTCTGCACCTGGTGAATGTGCATGTGACACTGCTAATAATACCTCTGCAGACTGCAGTCAGAGCCCCTGCAGAGGTTGTGGGCCTAAAACTAGATTTATTCCACCTTAAAGACCAGATTTGTCCAGAGACACAGACTTCAAAGGTGACCTCTTGCAAAGTACTGTGAAACTTATGTTATAAGTGCAGTGCAGTGGAAATCTGTAAGTACCAGGGCAGAGGAGCACTGCCAGAAGAGGAGAGGCTGTCTGTATCCATATACTGTAAAACGTAAAAGATTCAACAGTAATACAGTGAATCTGGACAGCAGATTGTTAATAAAATAGCTGTGGGAGCCATTTTCTTTTATGACCTCAGCCATATGGATTGGGAGTTACTGATCATCATGTAGTAATTATTGTAAAATAGGCAGTAGGTCTAATATTTTTAATTTCTATCTAATAGTCCACACAGCTAATGACATATGAGAGCAGCTTCAGTGAACTCTCTTTCTTTGGCTGCTGTGTGAAGGAAAAAACCTACATAATTACACCTGATTACACTCGTCATAACAAAATCATTGAAATCATTGATTGATGATTGCCCATCTGATACGCCTCATTAGCCTCTTCCTGTAACATGACCTCAGAAATTAATAAAACTAGGGCGGGAGTATTTTATTTTTTCATCTCCCATAGCAGACTGGGCGGTGCACTGACCTTTAATTCTTTATTTAGATAGAAGAGAGGGAGATAGTGAAGGACAGAGAGGATTCACTGCCTTGCACGAGGACACTCTGGCAAGGCAAAAGTAGACTAACTATAGTGCTACAACAAATGACAGAAAATTAAACACTGACAATTTTAATTGATTAACAGTTTTTCAAGTGGAAGTGACAAACTTTGACATATTTGAGCTCCTCAAATGTGAGGATTTGCTGCTTTTCTCCTGTTTTAAATGGGAGTAAATGCGGTATTTTGATGTTTTGGACTGTTGGTCGGGCAAAACAAGCAATCTCATGATGTCACCTTGGGCTGTTTGAAATTGTGGTGGATATTTTTCACAACTTTTTGACATTTTATAGACTAATCAAATCAAAAATATAATCATCAAAGTGGGGCTGCAACTAACTTCTTTTCATTATTCTCTCAATTATTCCGATTAAAATGACCTTTACAATTTCCCAGAGTCAAAGGTGAAATCTTCAAATGCCTTGTTTGGTCAAACCAATAGTCCAGAACCCAGTTTACTGTCATGTGTGACAAACAAAAACATTAAATCATCACATTTGAGAAGCCAAAAACAGCAAAATTTTGGCACGATTGACGATTAATCAATTATCAAAATAGCTGCATATTGATTTTCTGTCAATCGACTAATTTATTAATTGACTAACCGTTGCAGCTCTACAACAAAGTCATAAATAAAGAAAATGATGTTGCAGCCCTACTTACCTCCTACTCTGGAAAGGTGAACCTACTCGCTGCAGTCCAGCTACCCTGTTAACCACCTGACTATCTCTTGACCCTGCTTACTTGTGTTATAATGCTCTAAAATGAAATACAGGCTACTTACTGGTCTTACCTTATAAATGAATCCATCTGGGCAGGCGTGGTCGTAGGTGAAGGCTTTATAAACCACCAGGAACACGATGCAGGCGAGGAAGGCCAGGGCCAAGATGATCAGAATCGTCACCTGGAGGGAGGACAAACACTGGTCAGTGTGTGTGTGTGTGCGTGTCAGAGCAATAACGGAAGATTGTGAGTATGTGGTTTATATATATGTGAGACAGGGTTAGGGTTAGACAGCGAGAAAGATGGAGAGTGTGCTCGAGTGTGTACCTGAGTGTGTGTTGTCATAATAAATGGTAAGATGCAGCTGACTGAGGTCAATGGCTCCTCAAGGCAAGGTGTTCCTGTTGAGTTACGTGATGAATGATTCAGGATGTGACACTGTTAAAAACTACCTTGTTTCCACGGACAATGTGCTGCTTGGTTTGGATAAATATAAGACATGAAGTCAGTGACGTAAAGCTGTAGCACATGAGCATGATTTCTCATGTTTTTTTATATATCTATTTTTGTTCTTTTTGTGTGGCTGCAGGCATGTTACAGTATTTCTCTATATATGGTACTTTTATGACCACCTAAAGGTAATTTTAGTATTCACACCTGTGCTTTTCCTATGGTGACATATCACAATGTCTTCCAGGCTTATTGTAAATATGAATTTCTAATTAGATTTCTTAATTAAATAATGGCTAAATTAATATGTATATAAACTTTCCACGAGTTCTCTCCACATTAAATTACAAATGTCCTGCAAAAATGATAGAATAAACCTCACTTAAGCCACTGCAGACTTGTCTCAGCTTACACAAAATCTTCATGTAATCCCCCAAGATATCACCTCCTGTTATGCAGATGGTGAAATTTTTGTCATGTCATGCGAGTAACTTAATATACAGGACTTCATTATGATAGACATGTTTCCATAAAGGCCTATTGAATTAAGGCTGGCTGATAATTCATTTCAATTGACTAATGTTATGATATTAGATTCATTTTGTCCAAATCAACTTAAATGTTTTCTCATATACTTACATGAAGAGTAATTAGGCGTATTATGGTGTTATTGTTATGGATGTCCAAATCAATAATCAATTAAACAAACAAAATGAGTAACTGAAATGTTTTGTCTGATGAAACGCACCACAATGCAATTGCATTTAACATCAACTTGTTTATTTTACCTTATTTGTTTTATCTATTTACATTTTCTACATTGTGATTTTTAATTTTTTTTTTTTTGGACATTAAGCCCAGCCCATCAGTATCTAAAATTGTATGAAAATAAAAGCGACTATATTGAAATAGGTTTCATACTGAGCTTTCCTCTGGTGTTAATGAGGTGAAAATGTAATAGAATTCAGTTGTTGGGCATTTTGTTTTTGAATCAGCCTCAGGAATCAATCAGCATCCCTCCTGGCAGCAAACCTGTGCTGACTGTCACTGCACTGAAGTCAGTAAGAGAAATCCATTAGCTTTCATCTACTTTCTGAATGTTTCAAGCTGTTTACTGCCAGATGCAGAAGAATTTTTTTTTTAAAAAGCTCTTCCTCATTTTAAATACGCAGGTGGCAAACTGCTTTATGAATTGCATTTTCTGACACTGCTAATGGCTCTGAGGTGGTCAAGTGTGCAATTTAAGCCTTTCAATAGCTGATCTAAACAAAATATAATATTAAAAAAAACTGGAACAAACTGAAATGTTCTGGTCAGTTTTCACAACAAGGAATTATGAAATGTTATCAGTGTTTGCACGGACGAACACTTGTACAGAATCAAAATACAGCTGCAGTGTGAAAAATGCTTAATAGCAGCCAAAAGCAGAGCTAATCTAAAATGATGGAAGTAATATAATTATTTCTGCATCTACTGATGCAAATAAGGACGCCTATGTGCAGTTGGAGGTGTGAAATATTCATTTCCCTGGCAGGCTAGACAATGTCGTAGTAAAACAGATTAACATATAAAAGGATTTGTTTCCTCCTACTTTCTACTTGTCACCCTGATTGGATGCTTCTGAGCGAGCATTTAATTAGAATTATGCAAATTAAGTGCAAAGGATATCTGTGTTTAAAAATGGTATTGTCTGGCAAATGCCGCTGTCTGTAGGTGTGTGTGGTCCATGATGCATATGCCTGTATCTGCATGTCTTCTCCACAAACTCAAAAATAAACACTTGCCATTAAAAAGTCAGATCTACGCCTGAAAAAACAGAAACCATCCAAACAATCCATAATGGATGAATATTTCTAATTTCCTGCTTCTATTTCTAGTCAGAGGCCAGTGTTAAAGCCATTCCCAATTTACTGCTCTCCATATGATCTGTCACAGAGAGACGTCAGAGCAATTACACATGCGTGTGATCATTAGTCTCCATCAGCGTTATAGGGGTGGACAGGGACACGCAAGCTAAGTGACTGTTTACTTGGTGTCAGCTGGGGGACACGATTCTCAGCCTTGGTTGCTGCTGACACTCTTGGTAAATTACATCTCCTACATCACACACTGCGATACATTAAAAGGACGCATTTAAAGTCAGGGCGACCCGCCTTTTGGGGCAGCAACAGACGTGGAATGACTGATTAAGACCCACCCTGACCCCCTTTTTGAAAAGTGATGCACATGAAACGGCTTATTAAGAGGAGGGATTACTGTAAAGCTCCTCAAATCGTAGTTGAAGCAATGAGTGTTTGGTGGGTGCATGTAGAGACTCAACTTTAGACATAAAATGAAGACTCGAGTCGCTAATAACTGCAGAGATTTTGCTCTTTTGTGGAACAAAAATGGAGGAAATTTAAACTGTCTTCGTATATGCATTTGAACTATTTCTTAAACACCAAAATAGTCACTCAACAGATTATTTATTGAACGAAACAGCTTCCGATGGAATATATTATATGGTCTTTACCGATGCTTAAAATGAGGTCGTGACATTGCACATAGATGAAACAGATTAGTGGGATTAACCCTGGCATGCAGAGTATAGCCTGTGTTAACATTCGATGACACTTTAATTGTAGGTTCAACACAGCAGCAGCAGTTGAAGCAACAGTTCAGGCAAGAACATACCCTGCCCTTTGTAATAGAAATGATTGCTCTAAAATCCCTGTTGATGCAGAAGCGGCCATGTGGTGTATAAATCCATTAAAAATCTATCCTGACCTTTCTCCATTATTCATAATCTGGCTGAACTCCACAGTAAACCTTAGGAAGTCGATGGGTAACGCCATCGCTCGCGGATGAAGACTCCCCCCCATGCGTGAAGTGGATTCATACTTTTATCTGCCAGTATCTACTGGCCTGATGCAATATTTCTCAATGATAAGATAATGCTCTTATCCTTTTTTTTAGCTGATAACAGCTGAATCTGTGCCAAGGGTGTGGTCACATTGAGCAAATAAATAGAAAAGAATAGAACAGAATAGAATAATGCTTTTTTTTTTTTGGTCAATAGAAAGCTAAGATATCTGCCAGCATGGCAGCTTCTCCCACCCACATCATCATCATTATTCTATTTTCTGTTGCATACAGTCGATGTGGTTGTTCTGTCATTAATGTGCCATCCTACACCACTATCACCACCAACACAACCATCATCCTGTTTGCTGTGCAACACAGATAACAGACAGAGGTTTGTTTTTCTTGGATGCAGGTAGAGGCGCAGCATGCTGCTATAATTTGGACCAAGAACAACGTGTCCGCTGGGCGTTAACAGATAATCGTTTCGCCAATAGAAACCCCAGACTCCTCTTCACATGGATGAAAAACAAATAGACTTGATTTAAAGGTGCATTAAGCAAGCATGCTTTTTTTTTTTTTTTACCTGTGGATTCACACTATTTGACCAAAATCAAGCTGTAACTGACAAATCAAAACTTAAGAGCAAATTAACCCACAAAACTAAAAAAAAAAAAAAAACCCAAAACATATGTTTATTTGAGAGAGTAGAATGAAACAACATGTGACTATAAAATCAATCAATTTCTTAGCCAGGTTGCTTGTTTTGTCTGACAAACAGTCAAAAACCTAAAAATATTCAGTTTTTATGAAAGACAAATATTGCTGAATTGACACCTGCCAAACTTCCTGGATATTATGTATATTTAAACATTTAAAACCTTAAATCGTTAACTGTAATGTAGTGTTTTTGTATTGAATAGGCCTCACACTCACATGATTCGTGCTGTTTTTTTGTTTTTGCAGCACTGAGTCCTATCAGAGAAACAACAGGCAGCTGCACGCAGTCATATATTATAAGAAAAACAAACAATCAAACTAGATTAGAAAAGATCCAGTAGGATTGTTCATCCTGTTCTTCAGCTTTCTCATCCCTGACTGCAAATGAAGCATCTACAGTCTACCGTTTATCTACAGTCTACAGTTTATATTTACCCACTCAACACACACACAAACACACACACACACACACACACACGCACACACTGTGGACTCTGTGGATCTTGATTGTAATTGATCTATAAGTCTGATATTTTCCGCAAAATACATTTCCTTTGAATTATTTACGGCTGTACGGTGCATCATAAGTTCAAAGGCAATTTCCTAAATGGATATGCTTCTTCACAGCCTATTTCACCACCATTCGACATATGATTTCTCTCCTTTCTTCACACCACGCTATGTTAGAATGCAACACACCACCCACACTCTCACTGCTGGAACTTGACAGGCCATATGGGGGAGCAGACACCTCCTCACATTCACTCGAGGAAAAGAGGAGAATATCTAAGTGTGTGTCTAAGAGAGAGAGAGAGAGAGAGAGAGAGAGAGAGAGAAACGGGGGGGGGGGGGGAAGAGGGTGAAAGTGGGTGTGTGACAGCAGAGGGGATGCGGGAGAAAAATGACACTGATAAAAACAGATAACAGAGTGACAGAGGGAGCAAAGTAAGAAATAAAGGAGGAGATGACAGAGACAATAAAGCAGCGAGCGAAAGGCAGACAGAGAGCGAGTGATAGGGATCCAGGGGCAGATGGAGAATCTCTTCTCTTGGTAGCAGGTGGCAAAGACAGACAGACAGACAGAGAGAAAGAGAGAGAGGCAGGCGGGCGGGCGGGTGGGCAGCGAGCACAATGGGATATCGGTTGATGCATCAATCAATACACCACTGAAGGAAGCATAAACTTCATTCATCTTCCTATTACCCTCCTGACACCTTCTCAATAGCAGCACAAAGGAAGTTCAATCCCCCAGTTTTTCATGGATCCTTTTCTGCTCCGTTGTGTATTTTACAGTGAGTGCTTGTGCGACATGTCGAGCTACATGCTTTAAAAAGAGCTATTAATATCAAGTGAGAGGAGTTCTAATATTAAATGCGTTTTATCTTGGCTGTGATAATCTCCGATGCCTTTAGGGCATTTTATTGATTAATGAAATTAATGAACTTGGTGACAGGGTGAGCTAGCACACAGAGGAAGCCGCCCCTAAAAAATAATTTTAGAGAAGCTTAAAGGTCACATGTCAGATCACAGCAAAACCAAGAGTATGTCCACCAGATTCTGCATCCAACAGTGAAGGTTCATGAACATTAAAGGACAGTCAGGACCAAATGCCCCCTCAAAGGATTATTCTGGGTTATTACAACTTTAATCTTATTTTCAGTTTCAGCTATGATTCGATCACTAGTAAAAACGTTGTTGTCACTAAGTTAATTGCTGAGCTCTCACAGCAACATCACTAGAAAGAAGTCAAACAGGGAAAGAAATACAACCTCTCTGATTATCAGACACGTAAACAAACCCCCCATGTTAGCTTAATTACTCTGCACATGTCTGTTATAAACATGTTTGATGACGATTCACTGAAATTACACTTGAACCCATTTTACCAGGAAATAAATGGATTTAGATGATCTGACCATTTAAACTGTTGGTATGTTTACAAACTGTCTGAAAAACTGTCTAAATGACTTCCTTTCAGCAATGTCACCCAATTAACTTGGTGAGTCCAGTTTTATCATCACAGATTGAAAAAATGGCAAAAGCTATGAAAATAAGACCAATTTTACCGGAATTATCCTTCAATTATTTCATTCACAGCAGCAGATTAAAAATCATGTTTTAACATCATGTCATTACCAGCGTTAACACCAAGGTGATTTATACACCTTCAACCACCTGAGTGGTGGTCAAACTTGTGATTGGAAACATGACACTCGCAGTTGGAAACCGGAATCTATCTAACTATCCAGCTATCCACCC